>NW_028278206.1:0-300000 GCF_059751315.1 Micrasema longulum
TGTATGAAATAGAACCAGAACACTGAATGAGTATTTTTGACTCGATAGCTGCTCTTAGATTCTCGATTTGATAAGAAATCAAGTGGAGTTAAGTTCGTTTCGTTGTGTATTGGTTGGCGCGTTCGCCTATCATTCTTGAGGTAAATGGGAAATGTGTATTTTAAACGTTGTTCCAACTGAAATATTTTATTGATGTGGACTAGCATCACAGGCGTAAGATTTATACAGATAGTGTTTTTCTGGGTTATTATGCCGTGTTTGTGGGCTTTGTATTTTGTATTGCTTTGTATTGGCAATACAAAGCCCACAAACACGGCATAATAACCCAGAAAAACACTATCTGTATTCTGAAGGCCGTGAAAACCTACGAACCTTGAGTAAGATTTATAATTGTAACATAATTTATCAAGTGATCAAAATACGCTGAATTTCATATGCTACTGCATTGCCCTATGCGTAACTGGGTATGAAATGGAAAATGATGATGTTTAATTAAGGCCAACAAAATATTATTATTTATACCAATAGGTCATCGTCGATTGTTGATCACGTAATCAAAATATTTTTATTTTATAAGGTATTATTTAAAAAGTAATTATTTTACTGACACGCATTAACAAAGCTTTGAAAACATATTTAATGCATGAGAATGATAAATATATAAATTTAAAAAATGTATTTTCAATTTAACATCTCCGCTTTTAGTATTTTAATAGCTGGTCTTATGCACCGCGGGGTTTGAGCAATGGAAATAATTAACTCCTTTGTGAAGTTTTCTTTTTTATTATAAAATTGAGAGTAATGACCTTTATCAAGTGCTTAACTAATCGACCTATGAATATGCCCTTAGAAAAGGCGATTGGTCTATTCAGTGTTCCAAGTTGTTGACCCTTTTCACACAAAATTGGACTTGCGCAAAGTAATATTTTTTTCTTTAGTATCTTGCTCAATTAATTTATATTTTCCCTTCCTGGTTTGTATGTCTGCCTTGTGTACTAAAACATAACCACGAAATAATAAAAAATTAAATAAAAACATAACAATAAAAATTTAAAAAAAATAAAGAATAAAAACATTATTTAAGATAAATCGTGCTTTCTTTCTTAGTAACGAAAATACGTATCTGGAAATGCCGGTTTTTTCTGACAATTGATACGGAACTTTTCCCTATAATCTACATAAGTTTAAACGTTTATAACTTATGATATTTATCAATTAATATGTTGATTGATTGTCATGAAAAAAAAACCTTAATGTACATAAATGTGTTTTATGCGAATTCCTAACTAAATGGATCTAAGGCATGATAAAATAATAAAAATAAGTTTTTAATGGTTAGTTTATTATGATATACTCGTATGTGACACGACTTATTGTTAAGTGCATCTTTTAACTTACTAAATAAATCCGCGTTAAGTCGGGAATATAAACACAATCATTTAAGTTATTTATTATTTAAATAATATTATGCTGACATGTATACATAAAATAAAATGAATGAACATATTATTTAAAATAAAAGTAAAGATGAGCAATTATACAAAATGATAGTTTGGCAATTTTATGCAGGTATAACTTTACCTAATCATTTTGTTGGATTGATATGGGGGAGGCAAAAGTACTGGCTGGCGACAGTCTCCTAAAGGCAACTGGTGATATCCGCATGCTCCGCTCAGGAGCGGATGTGGAAAAGAAGAAGAGAATAATTTTGTTGGTAATTCTTAATTTAAAAAAAAAACATCCGACTCGATAAGGATACCTATTTATCATTTGTTGATATGGCATCGCTTATCCTTTTAGTATAAGCAGTTTATTTATGCTTTGATTAAATCTTTCGCATGGTGATTCCAGCCTGCTCTGGCAATATCTGAAAGTGAGTTTCAAGAGGCACAATGTGCACGTGTAGTTTATATGTACGACACGTGGATTATAGGTTTAGAAGCTCCGCTGCGGTATCTGTGCCGGATCTTCGCTCATACTGTGCCTTCCAAGAATATTCCCTGCGAAGATTTAGATAAATTGAACATTGTATTTTAAAGCACTTTCAAAATAAAAATTTTATTAGAAGGATATCGGCGATTACGTTCGGATTAAATAAATAGGATAAGGGTACTCTATTGTTAAAACTCGAGGGAATTTTCTTACAATTTTTATTATTTCCATTAAATATTTTATCAATTTGTAGTAGAGTTTATATGGTGTATTAAAAAAAAAAGATTAATTTATGAAGATAGAATTTCTTTATATAACTTTAAATGGAAGGATCAGCATTTTTCAAGCATTTAGCGTTTTAATTATTTACGCAAACAACTTATTTCGCTGTTTTTTTAACTCGTCAAAATAGTTGAAAATTGAATTTAAGTTATATTTACGAATTCCCGTACACAATCACATAAGAATTGACGATACCTTTAAAATATGAAATAGTAATAAATAATTAAGAAATCTTGTTAAATTGTTGATAATTCGAATCACATATAAAATAGTTCGTGGTCACAGTTTCACAATCAGTTTTTTTATTTTGTTCGATTTAATCGTTTTAGCTGTATATTTTTTTATTGGGAAAAACAAATGTTGATTTTTTTCTAAGCAGACTGACAAATAAATCCTTTTATCAAATGTGATTGCGATCCATTTCCTATACAATACTACAAAAAAGATTGAAGAGAGTAAAAATGATCGATCTCGGGATTTCATTTATTCAATCAAACATGTCTGTTTCTAAACCTTTCCATTTTGATGATACAATACAATCGATTCAAAATATTTCAATTTAAATTTGAATCAATGGCTAAATGTGATCAATATTTGTGAGATCAATTTCTTTATTTGATTTTCGTTATCATATGCCGAAGCTCATAAATTAATTATAGAGTTTAATATTATGTAAATGAAAACTTATTTAAAGATGTCATCACAAACGAAAAAAACCGTGTAATGTTTTTTAAATGATTTAAAAAATTTTCACCCAATCTGTTTTTGGCTAATTTCTAGGTGAAATTTTAGCTTGGAGCGTGGGAAAGCAATAATTGTAACAACAATACATATATTTTACACGAGTACCTAAAATATCACAAGGGTTCTTAACAAAGAATCGTGAGCAGTATAAAAGTCTATAAAAGGTCTTAAACTCAATTGTACGTACGATATTAGCATCTTGGCTGGGCGCATAATGGGCCTTCCTAGGGCGGGGACTGGATGCAAAATACCGGAAGTGTTACGGTGATGTCACGTTAACAATGGCCGCCTTGCCGGCAAGGGCGGCCTATTGTCAGACCATTCATCTCGCGGGGAGGGCGGCCAGATAAATGCCAGAGCATATTTTGTGAACTGCAGTTTTGTGGAATTCGGGAAGTGAACTCGGGATTCGATATATCAAGTGGGGAATTTAATTGAACTTTTCCGAATCAAAATGTCACGGGTAACTAATAGACGCCATTTGAAATTTTGTCCTAATTCGTTTAATTTTATAATTTTAACGCCCTAATTGCCTCGGATAAATAAATTCATAAGTAAATGTAAAATTTATATTTGAAAGATTGACTTTATGGTTATTTATAACATTAAAATAAATATTAAACAACTTTGTTTTTAACCACTATTTATTCGATTGGTTTCTAGCTACACAAGTTTCTTTATCAAGGTATACTGAACTAACGAATTCGATCCTATTTTATTTTTAAAGAGTTGACTAAATATTACATCGATACACATGGAGCTATAAAATAAAAATTGGATAGAATTCGTTAGTAAAGTATATCTTTATAAAGAATCTTGTGTAGCTTTAAAACCGTTGAAACCGAAAAAAAGTGGTTAAAAACAAAGTTCTTTTACATTTATTTTATTATAAATAAATGTGTTTTTCTAATATATGTATTTATATAGTGCATAAATCAACCTTAAACATAATGAAGTTTCGCATTGGATCTTCAGAAATCACAACAGAGAAATATCTCTCATATTAATGAGATTTTTTTAAGGCAGAAAATATGTCAACAATGCGTCACACAATATTATTTTTTTTCATCGGCGGGTTGTTATTCAGTTCTTTAAAGGAAAAATTGATATCAATTAAATTTTCCAAACATTGTCAACTATTAACTGATACCTTATTTTAAAAAAAATGTAAATGAAGTCATGGTAGTGCAGGGTTTGAGGCTCTAATTTTCTGTTTTTTCAATAAAAATAATCACGACGTTTTTTAGTATGGAAAGGCGAAGAATACATAGTGCCACTTCACTCTGTCTTTGCAAACAGACCTCTTCCATTTTTAAATACTTGTTAGATTTTGAAAAACCTTATTTTTCTAGGTCTGCCTCATTTTTTGTGTAGTGAATTCATAATATTTAACCCGTAAATCGCTTTCAATTTGTTCTACATTTCCAAACCGATGCTGTTATCTTTTATTGATTTTATCGATAATACTTGTTAACATTTTACAACAGAGATGAAGAACATTTAAGAGAAGGTAATATAGAAGTCCAGGCATCTACAGGGCTTATGCCCTGTCAATGGCTGGTTTAAGTGGCCATTTTACACACCATGTAACATTCACAATTCTGCCTATGTTTGAACATCCATATTCCTTCGATTCTTTCATCTGTTGATGTTTGTGAAGTTAAAGAGCTGAAACCTTTATTTATGCGGGTGCGATTCATCTAATTGAATTATTTGACCTACGTACTAGGCAACGCCTGAAAATATTATTTTTTCAATTTCTATACTTCTTCATGGACCAGGTAATTTATCAACAATATTTTGAGTTTGTCCAAATTTTTATAGACAAGGACTTCTCTGTTGTAAAATGTTGATACAAACAGCTCCCCAGGGAGTTGAATCCAGTCCTTGTCTACAAAAAATTGGACAAACTCAAAATATTGTTGATAATACTCGTCACTGGCGTACAAAGTGGGCGAATCTGCGAAATTTCATTATTAAGACAAAGACTTTGCATTCTCTACAACAAAAAAAACTTAATTGTAATTTAAGCACCAACTGAACAGTCAAAATACTGCAGGGCATTGGTAAAAAACTTAAAAAAGAAATTTTGCTTTTTTATTTAAAAAAAACGCCAGTGACTAACAAATCTTAATAAATTGACGTGGCAAATTTGTTCCGCATCATCCAAACTCCTTATTCAGAATTCTTAAACCTGTTTAACTACAAAAAGCGACATTAAATTGTGTGATGGCATTTTTATCTACAGTTTTAACGTCAGGTAAGATGCGGGAGCTTCATAATAATAATTCCTTAATCTTGTGAGTGCAAATCTAGTGGAGTATTTATTTCTTCCAGGATTTCCTCTGAGGTGTAATCTGAGAGAGAGATAAAATTTTATCGCGGTTTAAGGCTCTGCGGAGGACGAGGAGACCAGAGCGAGCGAGAAGAGGAGAGGAGGGACGAGACTAGGAAACAGCGGGGGCGATATAACGCAATCGTGACCGGTTCGCAAGTCCACGAGATACTTTTTTTTTACGGCGCACAGTGTATCGTATATAGCGATCTGACTCGAAATTAATAATACAAAAAAGTTTTTTTATCCAAAAATAGTTCAAAGAATTAAAATGATCTGACTGAGTTTTATTGTTGTAATTTACTTATTATTTGAAAATAAGTTGCATTTAAGCGGTGATCAAATCAGGGACATATGCTTCGTGTATCCACGATACTTCCCTGGGATCAGAACTCAGATCGTTGAATTTATCGGTTGTAATTAAATAGACTTTTTTTTTACAACTCAAACAAATATTTCAGTCAAACTACCATTTTCAAATCGTTATTATTAACCATGACAGTTATAATTGAAATACAGTTATGGAAAGCAGAATTCAAACATCAGTTCGGAATTCTATGACACTAAATACTACAGGTCTACGTTATACCATTATTTGCAACCGTTATACTTTTTGGTTATTCTTTTGATTATATTTTCAGCCAAAGCCATGTAGCTTTTGTGTTCCTTTTTTATGATGTCATAAAAACTTATATTGTTTTTATTTTTTTAATGTTTATTTTTTAACTTTATCATAGATTATGGGTTAATGTTAGACTTTTTGGTTATTATGTATGTTTATTAACTCATTTGTTTTATTCAAAGAATATATCTATTATATTAAAGGATTCATTTTTTTCCATATATTTTTTTTAAAAATCGATAGGAATAAGTGTGGCATTGTTGTAATTTATGTTTCAATTAAAATGAAATTTATTTTTATAAAAAATAAATGCAATACAAAAATAATGCTATTTTTGATTTCTTACTTTACATACATATTCCCCTTTTAAGCCTTCTGGGCGTTTATGTGAATCAAATAAATGAAAATATCAAAAAAAGAAATAAATGCTTTACAAAACATTCTTAAACGTGTTAAAAAAGTCGAAAATAATAAATCGGGGTTAAAAATAATACATTAAATTTCCACACAAAACTAAACAAAGGACTGCTTTACAAAAGATGTTAAAAATATTTTAATAAACAATAAAATATTATTAACATATTATAACAGAGATGAAGAACATTTAGGAGAAGGTTATATAGAATTCTAGGCACCTAAAAGGCTTATAACTTGTCATTGGCTGGTTTGAGTGGCCATTTTACACACTGTGTAACATTCACCATTTTGCTCCTATTTGAACATTTTTGTTCCTTCAATTCTTTCTTCTACTGATGTTTGTGAAGTTAAACAGCTGAATACTTAATTTATCTAGTCCTTGTTTACAAAAATTTGGATAAACTCAAAATATTGTCAATAAAATATTGATTTAAAAAAGAATAATTAAAAAGATTAAAATTTAATTAGTTAAATAAATATTATGCGTAAGGGGTGTTTAAAATAACCGTTTCATCTTACATAATTACCACCAATGGGATTGTAATTACCATTTGCGTAAATCTCATTATCGTTTTTATCGAAATGTAAAATATCAATTACTCGAAAAGTATTAGCTGTATTTAGGTCTAAATTATACTATTGTTATTTCAATACTCCAAAATATACGAGAAACGAATAAAAAAACTGAATTCCACAGTGTTTTTTTAGTCCTCTTAGATACCCAAATATGCACATTCTCAATGAATCGTCTTATATAGTACTAGTTAAGATTTAAAACAGTATTATGAATACAGAGTATGATTGGATTTCAAATCATTTAAGAATCAAATAAGGTCTAATCTTATTGAAAGAGAAGTAATTGAAATTTTGTCTAGACAGCTTGTTCCAGTGGTACCAGTGTGCGGCGAGTTACCCTACAGACCTTTCCCATTTTCCACACAATTGAATGCCATTGGAAACACCCTTGCGTTTTATCGATGTTAAACTTTTAGTTCAATCAAACCATTACGGTTCTTATTACATCTCTGCACACGGACGGAACTGCTCTGCAAGAGCTGAACAGATTGAAAAGTTGGGAGTGCGATGTCTATTCTGCATTTGCTCGCAGTAATTTAGTAAAATAGTGAAATCGTCGGGAGCGCCACTACTTGCTACGAGAACAATCAGGTAGCTTTATGAGGATTGCTTTTTGATTCGATTAAATTGAATAAAAGGTTTGTATGGCCAAATTTAATTAACAATTAAAATATAAATAAAAACATTTTTAATATTATAATATATTTTAACGGAGATGAATATCATTTTAGAGAATGAATATATAAGTCAAGGACTTATGACCTGTGATTGGCTGGTTTAAGTGGCCACTTTACACACCGTAAAACATTTAGTTTATTTGAATCCCTTCAAATAAATATGCGTATATTTATGTTTTTCCTTTTTTAAAAAAATGTTATTACTATTTTATTTTATTTTTACATCTGAGCATGTTTTTCATTCTTTATTTCAATTCTTAATTTTTAATTACTCTTACAAATTTTCTTCATCTTAAATATTATTTCCATTTGTAAATACTCACTACAAACTACAAACTTTAAAATATCTTTTTTTCACTTAAAATTTAATTTTTAAACAACTTTCATTTATGTTTTTCTTTTTCCTTCTCTTTTTTATACTTTCATAATTAACCTTACATATAATTGCTTTATAATATGGAAACTTCACTGGTCCATTAGAATTAAGTCTAATTGTGTAAAATATTAAATTTTGTAACTGTACTGTATGTTTCCTGAATAAAATATAAAAAAAAATTACAGTTTAGCCTTATTTAAACATCTATATTCTTTCAAATCTTTCAACTGTTGATGTTCGTGAAATTATAGAGGTTAAATATTTATTATATAGTGGGTGAGATTAATCTGATTGAATTATTTCACCTACATGCAACGCAACGCCTGAAAATCTTTTTTAATTTTTATCTTTCGGGTGGATTCATAAACGAAGGAAAAAATAATAAAAAAGGAAAAATTCTCAACAATATTCAATAAAATGTTATTTATCTTAGTTGTTATATATAAATATTAACAGCTCTCTAAGGATGATTTGTCTACAAAAATTCAAACAAACTTGAGGGATTGATTACTTTTTGATTATTTAATAACCGACCGGTTTTGAAGTAATCCAAGCTTCTATTTCGCAACATAACTCAGATATAAATATGATACAAAATTTTAATTTTAATATTATCTACGTTGTTTAAAATAATAGGTCAAGTCTTTTTGTCAAGAAGTATTTTGTGTTTTTGGAGTTATCGAGTGAGCGGTGAGAAAAGGGGTTGAAATTCAATAATTTGCACTAGTTCTAAAATTGGTTAGGAAAATAACATAGATAATATCGTTAATTTGATAATGTTTTTTTTTGTCACTTTTTATCGTTTGCTTAATTTAATGGATTTCTAAGATATTTAATTAAAATGTTTTGTTTTCTGCATTTTGAACCATAAAACCCTGTTTTTATTTATATTACGATTATTTTTAATCAGATGCTTCGATGAGCTAGTGGGTTTCGTAAACGGTGCGTTATTCAATAAATAATAAGTGGTTAAAACAACCCGTTTTTATTTTAATTAAAGGATCTAAAATAATATAAAATTCTATCGTACCTGCATATGAATAAAAAAAAAGGTTCTTTGTCAAAAAACTTGTATAATGTATTCATCGACACGGGATTTTCCATTATAACCTAATAATGTAATTAGAAATACTTAATAAATAAATAATTATTAACCAAAAAGTTAGTGTTTTATGTTTATTTCTAATGAAATTAAATGTTTAATAAAATGCACTCAGTTTACTCTAATTGATTTTTGATTACTTTACTTTTTTTGGTCTAAATAAAAATCTTCAAAACTTGTTAAATACCCCCATAAACTATTGCTAAAATACACCTTAATAACCAATTATTGTAAATACATAGAAGTGGCGAACGGTGATTTTATTTACAGGTAAGCTATAAAAAATATATTACATCATTTATTTGTACGTACATAGTAGGTACATAATATAATTATATTTACTAAAAATTGCCATTTTTTCTGTGGTTCTGTGTGATACAACAACTCTCATCTATGACATTAACTCAAACGACGTAACTTCGTGATATATTATATTGTGTAGCTATAATATTATCCATTTATTTAACACATAACTGTCTTATATATGAAATTTTATAATTCAGTCAGTATCAGGTACTCTCATAACGATTGAAATGTCAATGGGCCGATTTGCTCTAGAAACGAATAATGCCAAAAACGGCCGCGTCGAGCGCCACACGTGTTGCGAGTCATATGTCAAAAGTATCATTCCAAAGAAAAATAGTAGAAATAATGTTTGAAATACTGTTTTCCAAATTGAGAATCTTCAAATAATTTGTGTAATCTGCAAGTTGACTCTCGGAGAAAAATCCCGCTACTGGATTTACGATGTTCAAAATATAGTACACTTATTAAATAAGCTGGAGTAATCGGCTAGTTCCTTGGCTCATTACTGTCGCTAGATACGTTTTATTAATATTTTTATTTATATTTGGAGAAACAAACAAATATAAATAGTGGGAATAATTTATAAGAAATTTTAATTATATGTTTGTTTTTCTGTAAATAAAGTCACCGTAAAACATGATAATGGATAGTCAAATATAATGGTAAGCTGCGCATAATCGCTTCTGTACACGATTCGCCCCTGGTATAAAGGGATACTTTGTAAATATTTAAGACGTTTGATATTATCCTACCAAGACGAAACGCGTCACATGCATTAAAAAAATATTTATAATTAAATTCAATAAAAGTGTTTTATTCTGGATACCTTAACAAATTGCATTACGGAATTCTACTAATTATCTGCCTATACAATTTAAAAAAAATAATTTATATTAAAATACGGGTTATAAAAGCAACCAACAGGGTAAAGTACTTCATACAATGCACCAGCGCAACCCACTTTTCCGACAATGTTTAACTCAAATATAAAAATAAGATTGATTGACATCCCATAGTTTTGTGGAGTTATTAAACTCATAGATTTACTTTTTACGATAAATATAATGCACGCAGTTTACAGTATAATGGAGAGTTTTATTGTCTTTTGCAGTGCCAATTTAGAATCCGATAAGATTGATTGTGTTTTTCGTGAGGAATGAGGCAAAATTTTCGGCCGTGTTTAACATAAAAAAATAAATAAGAAATCTACTGATTGAACCAATTTTGTTTAACCTTTGTATTTGAGCATGGTGCCGAATATTTGTATACAAAATAATGCAGTAAGAAGATAATATATATTAGGTTCCGATAATTTTTAAAACTTTTCAATAGAAGTTGTTATTAGAGCATTGAAAATACAGTGATGCAAGTTGTTTGAACTGTTTTTAATGTAAAACCATTATTTTTATTCAAATATCATAAAAGTATCTTATTGAGTATTTTGTTTTATTTTTTATTAATACATTTCATAAAGGTACATGTTTTTAAAAAATTCTATACATATCTACTTTTACACATCTAGTAAATGTTATCACTGTAACTCTTCAAAAAAAAAACTAACTCTTGTGCTTAGCTAAATAATATATTATAATCTCGTAAGGTGTTGAAAAATTTATGCTCTATCATATTTATTTATATTTTATTTTATTAAGAAACAGTGTATTAAAATGTGGGAATGTGATAAGAGTTTTGGATAAAAGTAAGGTAATTAAATAATTAATGTTTTTTAAATTTTCATATTGAATTAAAAGTAACGGTGATTGTGGGATCTTTCGTATTAATGTGTCATGTGAAAGAGTGTTTATTTAATGCCAATTTCAAATGTCTGTAAATAAGGTGGTTATCGGTTTTTAATCGAATCCAGGACCCCAAGAATGGTGATCGAATATACCAACCACTTAACTCTCAACTTGATTTCCTTAAAAAACACTTTATATAATAACCTCTATTTTTTTACTACAATCCGATACTTTGTATTTTTAAGTGGCGAATTTGTGTTTTAGCTTAAGTGATTTCTAATACTACTTGTTTTGAAATATTATATGGATAGAGTAATGAATGCAGATATATCGTTCATCGCTTAGCGCAGAAAAATAGCAGTGAAATACAGTCAAAAGAATTACCCTATTCAATTATGTAATGCTTTTTAGGACTCGGCTGCTAATAAATATTCCAAAAATGATAATTTTCGTGGAACAAGAAGTAATGTATGGAGTGGCGTGAACAATGGTGGGGCAGTCATGACTTATTCATCGAACTCTTACACCAACTTCTTCCCAGTTCTCTTCCTACTCGGGTCTATTTCTACCCAGCCACCTCCCCTTCTCACCGCGTACCCACTATTAACTGCTGCAGGAAGTTGGATGAAAATACCTCAGGGGCCTTTGTTGGTATTTAATTATAATCAACTTAAAACAGATCGAATAAGAACCCAAAAAGCTTAACTCATATAAATTCTCATTCCCTAATTATTAAATACAAAATCACATCGAGAAAAACGATCATTAATTTTAACCTCAAAATAAACGAATATATAGCATGAACGAAATAAAAAAACTTTTCAATGGATAACTCAACTAAGACAAATGAATTATGAGGAAATGTGGAAGTCAAGGTATAAACAGGGCTTATGACCTGTCATTGTCTGGTTTGCGTGGCCACTTTACACATTGTGTAACATTCACCATTCTGCTTATGTTTTCCCTTCTCAAAAATGTTTTCGCTCTCTTTTGAAATAGATTTAAATATGAATAACTCCCTAGGCAGGAAATCCAGCCAGTCTGCGAGCATTTGGACATACTCAAACATCGTTGTATATTATTATAGTATTTGTTACAGTCAAAATAGTGTAAAATTTCCACAAATTAAGTTTTGTAAAATTTCCATTTAAAATAAACGTAAAAATGGCATTTTCAATAAAAAAATGTAAAAACGCCATCCATGAATAATTAGTTTCATATTTTTGTTTAAAATCATCTTAAATACTTTAAATTAAATATTTGAATTTTCTTAAAGGATTCGTGTTATCGCAACAAACTGACATTAAAAACCTATTTTAAACTTGCAAAGATCAACTAAATTTTTGTGTTCCAAAAACAAAATGAACGTCAATATATGTAAATGTTCACGCTTATTAAAAAAAGTTTTGAAGCAGCCATGATAAAAATGAAATACTTACTTTATTTACTAATATTCCTCTATATTTGAGGCTAAAAATACAGTTTATGAACAAAGAAAACCAATTTTTACATGTTTCGTTGTCAAGTTTAGTTTCTTGAAACTTAAGCTTATTTATTCTCGCAAAATCCCATTTGTTCAATCGCCAATCTTATTTCGATGCTTGTCGTCACTTGTGACGTTCTGGATGGGAGAAGTGGGGGAAGGAAAAGAACTGGAATAAAACAGGAAAATGGATGTGACGTCAAAATTGACAAAAAACCTTGTGATTGTTCGATTCGTTTGTGATAATTTGAAAAGCAAATAATGTTTATCGAACAAACGAGTACAACATGATTTATTTATATTTCAAATATTTGTAATTTAGGAACTACTAATTGTTCATTCAATACAACCAATAAAATAAAATTGATGTTTTTCAGCTTTTAATGAAAATATAATATGGTAAACTCTGTATCTTAAAGCTGAAAGGCTGGAAGTCACATTTTTTGCAAAATTAAGTTATAAATGTCAACAATATTTTGAGTTTGTCCAAATTTTTGTAGACAAGGACTGAATTCAATTAAATGAATCTCACCCGCATAAATAAAGGTTTCAGCTCCTTAACTTCACAAACGTCAACAGATAAAGGAATTGAAGGAATATAGATGTTCAAATATGGGCAGAATGGTGAATGTTACACAGTGTGTAAAATGGCCACTTAAATCAGCCATTGACAGGTCATAAGCCCTGTTGATGCCTAGACTTTTTATATTACCGTCTCTTAAATGTTCGTCATCTCTGTTGAAATATGTTATTATAAATGTTATTTTGTTAATATATTCAGATTTTATTCATGCTTAAAACACAAGTAGTGCAGTAATAATACTCATGCTTTCAACAAAATTCAAAGGTTTGCTGGTTAAAGCAGTGATACCAAATAAATTCCTCAACTTTTATGACAAACTACCTCCGACGCAACGAGAGATTTTGCCCAAGATTAAGTCTTATTGTCATAATCAACCATACTTAACCATTGTGTCATTCCTTTTGCCGTTAATTTCATTATTTTACTTTGCTTTTTTTCACATACTGTTTACTTTCAATTGCAGTTTTATTGCTATTTATATGATTAAATTTATATACCTGTTATTTTCATACATAATTAATATTTTAATTTATGACACGTAAATTAATGTTTTTTCCTTAAGAAAGTTTTAAAAATACAATGTTTTTCATTCAATATTCTACATGAATTTTAATACTAAAATCCGAGGAAGAATTAGGATGCGGGTTGGGCAATTAGAACAAAAAAAGCCTATAAATCCAAAAAAACAGGAATCAATTGTGTTTTTACTTCGAGAGATACATTTGAAACAGTTTTACAACTTCAAACCGCTCTCCTGAACAATTTACCAAATGTGACTTCCAGCATTTCAGCTTTAAGGTACAGAGCTTTGAGCTCGGCTTTGAACTGTCTGTGGGGACGCGGTAAGTCACATCTTACTGGAGCGTATAGTTTTATAAAATGCTGCAAAACGCCCAGTTGCATAATGCTGGCAACGTTTTTGACTACTCCAATTCGTTAGCGTCCAAGTCACGAACCCTAGGAAATGGGATCACAATTATAACGATGTGATGACAGCAGATAACGAGATGATGAAAGGGAAGTTTTTGACGCATGCAAACCAAAACTAACCAGCTAAAGGAAGGTATGTCTGACGAAAAAATCCACCAGACAACGCAATGGGAAACTGTTCTGGTTATCTGCTTCCAGGAATTACAATGGCGATTACATCCAATAAGGAGAGTTGAGGACCTGTTCCGAGTAGCGCAATACAGAGATGCTTTCTCAGCAGCAATTGCCAACGTCGTTGTCGTGTCGGGGGAACCTTCACAGGGCACCGGAAGAAGGAGAATAAACTAATTTTATCCGCTTCATTGAGTAACATTAATCATATTTTTGGCACAATGTCTGAGGTCCCTGGTTTGACTCCTAACAAATCAAGATAACAATGAGGTTAATTTTTTTTTTTAGTGATGTTTTTTTTATAGTTCAATAACTATTTAAAAAAAATATCGGGAAACGCTGCAATGAGGAAGATTAGCTCTACGGAAAATTGCGAATGAAAAATGTTTTTTTACGCGCGGTAAAAAATACATCATAAAATTGTACGGCAATTTTTTTGCACAAATGCACTACTTTGAATGACGTCAGATCGTCATTGAATGATTAGAGAGTTGCGAAAGATTTCCGGTTTACAGTACGTCAATAGGCCAATCGGCATAACTGACCGAGAAGAAGCGGAAGAGAACTTGAGACGTCCCCTGCGGAGAAAATACGAAACAGAAAAAATGACAAATAAATTTTTTGGCTTAGTATAATAGTCTTTTAGCAAATAAAAATATATAAAAACACTGAACTTTCTCAATGATGATCCAATTTGGGATTCTACGCACTATTGAAGTTTTTGACCGAAAGGGTTAAAATATGAAGTTAAAACTTTTTTTTGCACCACTTTATTATGACTGACAACATTACGTGTCAAAACTATAAAAGTCGTTATTCAGTTGTACTTTCTGAATGTTTTGTTATTTTCTCAAACATTAATTGTAAAATCAATATTACTTCCTTTAATTTCTGTTTATCGAGTTATGGTGGGAAAATGATTGGACGGTAGTTTAAATTTAAGCATTTATCAATATTACATGAAAAAAGTCGAATACCGCTTCCCCGGTTTCAAAGTACTATTCTTATTGCCGATTATATAAAAAGAAGTCCTGTTTTATGGAAAAACCTACGAATACTCTTACAACATGATCTGCTTATGTTTGTCAAACAAAATGTAATTTCCATCAGGTTATAAATCAGAAAGAGAGTTTTAGAATTATATTTCCCGAGTAAGTCTCGTGACTTTGCTTAGCATATTTACCAAAGATCTTGTGAGCATATAGACACAGCACCAGTGTGTGGGTTGTGGCCTACGGGCCGTGGGGATGGCCACATTAAATATTTCTGGATCTCCCTCTTCGTTCTCTTTCCCGAAGCCCCTCTATAATTTTCTACTGCAGTCGGTCGTCTCATTCACCATTCATTCAGACGCGAGCCTCGAAGGACATTTGAATAAGAATTTTCTCGCAGTTTCTGATGTTTTGGAAAAAAAAATGTCTTTCGTTTTTATTAAAACTATTTTTGTTCATTTTGTTAGTAAACTGCTTTTAGTAATTTTACTCTTAAAAAAAACAACACAGTTTTTGGTTTATATCAAACGTTTGATTTTTTGTATCTTATTCATTTACGATAATGAAATTTGGGGTAGTATACATAATATGTATCTTAAAATTCAATAAAAAAGTTCAAAGGTTTGTTAAAAAACATTGAATTGGGCACATTTAAAATAAAATAATTTTATTTGACGTACTAGCAGTGGTATGATTTTCTAATGTTTTGAGATTTTTTAATTACTCCGCCTATGACGTCACATGACTTCTCCATGGTGAGTAGTCTTAATTGGTGTGTCCCAATAACCGAAAATGCATTTTAACACTGTCATTGGCTGATTTTGGAGAACGAAAAGTAGTTTATTTTTATAAAATTATTTTAAGTTAATTTAATTGTACATTTTAGAGAAACTACGCAAAACAATAAAAAGCTCTAATTTTTACCGCGCTTAAGAAAATATTTGTTGTATTCTATTTCATTTAATTTTTTAACTTGACTTTTGAGAAAATTATTAAAAATTGATTTTCGTTCGTTTAATATGTCGTTAAATCAATAAATAAATTTTAAGTAAATTTAAAGAAATTTTTTGAACACGTGTAAAAACTACATTAAATTTTAAAAAGTATGAAAGTATTATTGTTTTTTGTTTTTTATTTTTATATCTTATATTTTTATTTTTTTCTCGTATACTTATAATTATATAAACTCTTATAATAAACAATAAACAACTCACTCTCCAAGCACAAGAGTAAGTATCTTATTTGGAGAGTTACAGTAAAGACATTTACTATATGGGAATAAAAAGATATGTTTAGAATTTTTTTATAAAAAAACGCGTACCTTTGATGAAATTTATTTATAAAAAAAATACAAAAAGTTGTGGAAAACCTTTTCCATATTCTTTTAAAAACCAATAAATCCCAGTGATTAATAATTGATCGTTTACAACTCAAGTGAACGCTTTACTTAAAATTGTACCTACGTACTCATTAAGAACGTTGGGCACATTTAAATCTTAGGTCAATTTTCTCCCCAATTAAACCCAAAAGAAACTTATCCTCAGAATACGTAATGATAACGCTTATTTTTATTGTGAAAAGTTTTAATCGAAAATGTTCATCGCAGTTGAACGAATTCCAAACATCGCCTTAGTTGTATTCACAATGCGATCTCTTACAATTGATGACTGCGTACAACGCTGCAGTTGTTGCAGTTGGCGTGTAAATGCAGGGCACGTGGCCGGGAACGTCTCTCGCGAGGATTCGCTAACGACGCCTCGAAGTGCAAGGAGAGTGAGTAAGGAGGTTTTGGGCCACGACTACAATCGTTATCTTCATCGGTACGAATCGAGACGGTATGCTTAATTTTTCGATGCATGAAAAATCAGGCTCTATCGGTACGTAGCGTTGATAGATATGCGGTTAAAATGTCAAAACGTTCGAAAATTGACAACTAAATGGGAATTTTATTTTATTTTTCATCTCATAGTGCCCTGCCCCATCTCTAACGTTGGAAATCACACTGGCGGAAAATTTGCTCCACAGTCCTGAAGCTTATCCAGTCTCGTATATTACGCAGCGAAGATATCTGTCTTCTTCCAGCCACTTGGTGACCCCCAATCTTGCCCTTTAAAATTAAATGAAGCGAATGTAATTTTTTCAAGTAATTTAATGCTTCAGATACGAAATTTTTCGAACTTTTACGGTGCTAGCTCGATTTAAGACTTCTGAGTTTATTATCAGGTCTGTCCAATATATCTAAAGCATTCTACGATGTAACCACATTTCAAAAGCCTCTAGCTTGTTCATGGCGTTCGCTTCCAGAGTCAAAGTCTCACAACCACAGCCACACAACACTACAGACCTCACATAACACTTTATCAATCTTTGCCTTATTTTTAAGTTCAGATTACCAATGCAGAAGAGGATTTTTTTTTATTTTTTAAACATTTGATTTTTGGTGATCATTTGACATTTGATCTATTCGTTTTATCAAATGCCTTTTCATAATCTATGAAACATGCGAAAATCTCTTTTTCTGATTACGGTATTTCTGCAGCAAAACATTGAAGCTAATGAAGCCTCTCTTGTACCGAAGACATTTCTAAAGCCAAATTGCCTATCATGGAGATCCTGTTCGCACTTATTCCGAACAATTTTAGTACATGCGTCATCAGACTTATTAGTCTGTAGTTACAACATTTTATAAATTGGAAATATATCAAAGTATTACTATTACCCATTAAAACGCATGTTCAAATCATAATTTCAACTGTCAAATAATTTGACGGATGCGTAGTGTTTACTACCTTAAATTCACAAAACCTCAATATGACTTATTATTTTTAAAATTTATTTTTATGCTCTTTGGAATTAAGAAGAACTTGTGAATGGAAGGTTTCCATGGTTGGAGACTTTATATTGTTTTGTGTCATATGTAAGTGAATGCGGTGTTACCAATCATCATTTTATATAATTATGGAAATGAGCGAGGTAAACGAATTAAGTATAATTTAATAAAAATTACAAGAGTTTAAGAATTGTTTAAATCTATAAAGTAAAAAAAATGTATGGTTATGTAAGGTTTTACATTAAAAATGTATTTCAATTTTATACCGCTGGTTGATAATTCATTGCAATGCCGTGTCTCAGACCGGTGGTAATTATTAAAATAATAAAGGATCGAAAATAAATGCGCTTAGTTATCGTTTGGCAGTATTTATCTTCATTTTTACCGTCTTTAACCGATAAAGCTTTAGTATGTGCTTGCTGTAATCGACTTGCTAGGATCCTCTGATTCCAGACAAGGAAAGCCAGGGCGGGCAAGCGTGGACACACACGTACGCCATTGAGGTAAGAATCCTCTTATTAATACGTTCTGCATACAAAGTGGCTGCAGTCTGGGCGGCTCCTAGGGCGTGGGTTGGACGGTGGGGGTTGGTTGGGTTTCCGGTCACGCACAGTGAGGGCGGCTGGCACACCATTAAAATTAACTGTCATTATTCCGCCGTTCCGGCATATTAGCGGCTCCCGTCGTGTTTGTTATCTGAACCCCTTGCACCACTGTTGGTTTAGAGAACCCGGCATCCGCGGTGGAATGGCTAAGACACTTTACTCTCGCACGGAAGGTCATGGGTTCGATTCCCGATGAGAACAAAAAGGAAAGTGATTTATTTCAAACCTGGGTTTTTTGTGCAGTAATTCATGATTGCAATTAAACCTCCTGGCCTGTTGTAGTGTAAAAAGAAATAAATAATCAAAATATTATAAAAATATCACGAAGACACTACATCAGCACTTAATGAATATTTAGATGATCAGTATTTTGATTTTATTTATAAAAATCCATATATTTGTTAATGTTGAAGTTTAAAATACACTGAATAAATTATTAATATCAATCTTGCCAGGGATCGAATACAAAGTCAAGTGTTAAATCGTCATATATATGTTAATAATTTTGTCGTCATTGGTAAAATATAAATAAAAATGTGATTATATTAACAAAACAAACAATAATAACACTAACATAAATACAATAATGCGTATAGAAGAGTGTGTTGTGATGCTGTTTGGTTGAGTCTTGATAAAAATTGAATCCTTAATGTTAACAAATATACTATATTCGTAAATATCGACTTCCCAATATTTATCGTAATTCAACAAGGCAGCGTCAAAACATATTACTGCATTCCTTCCGTGCACCTTGAACGTAGACCCCGTCTATACCTATTTTTATTATATCTTGTTGTTCTGTTTATATAATTTTTTTTACATGTTTTAATGTTTTATATAATATTTTTTATACCAAAATAGCATTGTGTGGACAGTAATAAAAACATAATATATTACAAATATTGAAATCAGTAAATGTGTATAGTGGGTTTTGCATATTTGTTTAATTGGTGTCCTGACGAAGAGACGGGTACGTCTTTAACCGATAGACATAGGAAATTTAGTAAGTGATTTTTTACAAATATTTAATAACATTTAATAAATAATACAGTTTTATCTTTGTCCGGGCGGCTGCAGAATACATTTCTGTATGTGAAATAGAATCAGAATCTTGGACGAGTGTTTTGCACCCAATAGCTACTATTTGGTAAAAAATCTATTAAAAAAGCTGAGTTGAGAAACCTCGGCCTCGTAGTATCAGTCATCCGTCTGCCATTCTAAAAGTCCAGGGTTCGATTCCTGGGAAAATGTAGTTTTACACTACATATTTCATTGTCCCGGGACTTGCGCCTAAAGCGTAAGTCTGATCACCTTGATATGACTGAATATCGTATGACTGAAACACGCTGTATTTGGTTTACCAATGCCGCACCCTTTGCACCATTAAGTGCGGATAAGGGTTTGATGATGGTAATATAATTGAAGTATTGTTCGTAAAGCAATAAATAGACGTAAAATGAAATAAGCGATTAACAGTATGATTTTAGGTTGCAGTTTTTATAATTACTTGTAAAACTTAATGAGATCAGACCGAAGCACCATAAAATGTGTTAATTATGATCATAAAAACTTTTTGAAGTTTCCAAGAATTTTAATTTTTCACTTTAAAAACTATAAACATTATGTTATTTTTTCATCCCATAAAGAAATATGAATTAATATCACAAAGTTGGTATTAAATTTTAATTAAACTTTACTTCAAAGGAACATCTTTTTGCTTTACAACTTAAAACTTAAAAATACTGATATTTAAAAAATCTGAAACATTGAAAAAAACACTGGGAGGAATTGAAATGAATAAAAATATATGTACGTCCACATTTACAGATATTCGTAATTAGCTGATTTCACTCTTGCGCGCGGGTGTGATTTACAATAATCTACATACGATCCAAGACTTGATATTAGTTTTTTTTTTGTCCTAGCTTTAATTTTATTAAGTTGTATTTTATTTGATTAGTACCTGTATTTATTATAAGAAATATTATTTACCATTGTTGGAATGGACTGCATAAGTCCGTCAATAAATTAATAAATATTTTTTTTACGATATTTTTTTTTTCAATTTTCAAATTGACATTTTCACAATGGATTTGGGAAACAAAATTGGTATAAATATACTTGATTTTCATACAAAAAATATTTATCCCGAAGAATTCCAGTGACGCCAATGTAGCAATAAATCTGTATAAGAGAGAGCATGAATAGAACTCATAACAAGGAAGACAGAGACGCTGTTTTGTGACCGATGTTTGTATGACAGAGATTTGATCGGTCATTGGCAGTGAGTGGAGGTGCACGCATTTTAGATGACTAGCGTATTTTTGTTATTTATTTATTTCGCTATTACAAGAATAAATTAAATTTTTGTAAATTAAGGAAAAATAATTATTAAACTGTATATATCCGTGTCAGAACTTCGGAATATTTTGTATTTTGCTTGTGGTAAAATGATGTTATATCACTGGGTGCAAACGATTTTTTTACCACAGTTTTTTAAGAGTTAAAAAAACATGTTATATTAGCCCGTGTAACGTTTACCATGTCCTGGTTTGTGGTTTTCTTCTTGGACGGGTGTTTTCAACTCGATGTCTACACTCATGTAAAAATCTTGAAAACGACAAATCGATTAGAGATGTTTATTTTGTAGTGTTATGGTTGGTAAGCTCTCCTACTATGACCAAGGTTCCGGGTTCAACTCCCGGCAAATATGAAATGTCTATTTTACAACATTTTTCTTCGAAGATAATATGATTCCTTTTGAGGCATTTTTTTGTAGTTATTAAAAAATATACTCATAAAATTGATCCTTTACGCCGAAAACATAATCAACATAAAAGTATACCTAAAGTGGGATTACCAGCAATCTGAAAGTTGGCAAAAGTCAGTTATTCAAGTCGCTCGTACATTCGGTACACTAAAGTTACAGCTTACAGTTTCTTCTACCGCAAAACTGAAGTTACACTCCTTAATACCACATATTAGGAGTAACACTGAATGGGAAAAGTAGCTCTAAACATGGCCAAAGTAAAAAGAGAAAAGTTCTGGCCTTATTTCGACATGGCGAGAATCGAACCATAAACCTGCAAAGTCTAAAACTTGTACACGAAACACGAACAGGCGAGTCTGGTCGCCAAACTTTAGCAGGTAATCTGTTTTGATTTCTAGCAAAAAACATTTTTCATTTACTTCTTCACGTGTCATGTCGGCCCCCCGATGTTAATGACCACTTGGAAAAAAGCTTCCCTATCTTAAGCAGTGCAAAACAGCTAAATCACAGTTCTAATCCTGGTCCACGCTCGGATGTTTCGAAGCCAGGAAAGCTGTTTCCTTCCGACCTCCTACGTCACTCAATTTTTCCCTTCACTACGAGCTGAAGTATGGCATATTTATCACCTCTCAACACACGGCCAAAATATGATATCTTACGGAGCTTAACGGTGGTTGATTCGTATTGACTCTAGGAAATGCTTCATTGTTGGTTATCATATCGGTTCAAGATATTTTTAACATTCTACGGTGGATCATTTCCAACGCTTCGAGGAGGTTTAAAATATTAACTTTAAGAGCCCACGCCTCTACATCGTACAGTAAGACAGACCATTATATATAACATTTGACCATTCGTTGCGTCAGCTGAAGGTATATTAATATATTATCGTCACAATGAAGATTTGTCATTTTATTATAAAATGCTGTTCGGGCTGCTTCTATTCAGCATTTTATTTCAGTGTCAGGGTCTAAATTTTCAGTAATGATACTGCTCAAGTACCTGAGCTATTTTGCTTTCTTAACATTGACACCTTTAAGTTAGAAATTTACATTTGGATGGCTGTTAAAATCCACAAATTAAGTTTTGTTTCTATTAATATTTAAAACAAAACGTTCACCGACGGAGTCAATCTTAAAAAGCAGATCTTTAACATTGTCTGCAATTAAAACTATGTGATTAATTTATTTTAAAAAATACATCTACAAGAAAAAATAATAATATAAACCATTGAACTGGATAATTTTCCCTGGGCAGTGCCATGTTTATCTATTCTTATACATTCCTTTCACCTTCTTACTATCATACCCTTCAGTTATGTCAACATTAAAATGATCAGATTGATCTGATTGATTTTGATTGATTTGATCATGTTCTACGTTACAAATCACCTCCACCATACACTGTTTTACTGTTTTCATCCATTCTTTTCACATAAACAATTATTTTTTTTTCATAAATATTTTGAGTCAGTCCAAATGTTGTTTGTCAATGAAGACTGAATTTCACTCCATAGAGAGTAATTGAGATTAACTTGTTACAACAGAAATAAGGAACGTTTTACGGAAGAAAATACAGAAGTCTATGTAATAAATATAAACGTTCATAAATAAGCAGAATGGTGAATGATTTACAGTGCATAAATGGCCATTTAAACCATCCAATCATATATGCTAAGTCCTGTGAATACCTAGGCTTCCACATTTCACTCCCTAAAATGTTGTTAGTCTCATTTGTAGTATGTTGATGTTTTTAATTTTATTTTCAATTTCAATTTTCAACTTTATTTATTTATTTATATGTACATTACAAAATGGAATATCTTAATTCATACATAAAAAAAATATTAAAATAATTAGGTTAAATTAGGCATTTATAAAAATAACACATAAGTATACATAATATCCAGAGAATAATATGTTTAAAAAGTGAGAAAATCTTGTACCGTAACGAAAAACTTCCTTTGAAATGTGAAAAATGACTATGTCCAAAGTAATATTTTTCAACATAGAGATAGTTTACATGTGATAGTTTTCTTTATTCGATCAATGAGAACTTTGGTGGTTTTAAAAAAAAAAAAATCTAGACCATTAAATTAGGTAAAAAATGTTTTTTTTTAAATGTATTGTGTTATAATCGTTAAAAAGTTTGTAAAAAATTAATTTCTCCCCGCGTGACGTTACAAGTTTATTTCGATGATTATCCTGATTGGTGGGTTGCCTTATCCGAAACCGAAAATCAACAACACTATATCATTGGTGTATTAAGAAAAACATGGGACGTCATTTAAAGTGGTTCATTTTTATTATTTTTTTAAATTTTTTTTGAAGTTTTTTTAGTGAAGCGAAGTTTTTTTAAATTTTTATAAATTTTAAAAAAACTTCGTTTAACAATAAAATTCTCTTATTTTTACCGCGTACAAGAAATTATTTTTTATATCCCATTTCCCGGACCATTAAACTTCTTCATTATAACTGTATGAAAATAATTATTCTTATTTGAACTATCATTTTTCTTCTTTCAGTTTTATGTTTTACTTCTATTATACTAAGGTGTCAAAATATTAAATATTCACCAAATTAAGAAAAACACAAAAATATTTTTCATTACAATAAGTTATTTCCAATGTACATATACAATGAAAAGTTTTATCTTTAAAAAATTTTTTTTTGGTGGCAAGTAAGTAAATAATTGTGATTTGATTTGGTAAAATAAATGTTTTAAAAAATACGTCATAAAAGTGATATTAACTTTGTACGATCTGATATTCTGTGAGCGAGTTTAACGTAAATGCAATAGAATTATCTACGGGAGGTGTTCATACGGCCCTAGGGAACTGCCATCTCAGATAAGTTCTACATTGCTTACTATGTAAAATAAGCTATTCTCCAGAGTATAAATAGCGAATCAAAGTTTGGAGAGCGAATCAAACAATTTAATCAAACCTTTAAATAATCTTCTTAAGAATTACCAGATAATTAGAAAAGAAGACTGGTGTCCTTAAAAACTACTTTTTTAAAGACTTATTTTAGTCTTATTTTAAATATCTAATTTAAATTTTTCGTATATTCGTTAAGATTACACAGATTTGTGTTTTGATACAAAAGTATTAATAATAAAACAAAAGCAATGATATTTAAACAAAATAGTTTTTTGTCAAAAAACGACGCATTTTCAAAAAATCTAATCGATGTTTATTATACTCGTTGAATTTATTTAGTACTATTAAAAATTTATTTAAAAAAGTAAAATATTACAATAAAACAAAATTATTTGCAAATTTAATTCGTGTTTAGTATTTAAATATGGGATAACTATCTTTAAACCCATATCTGCACCGGGTGATGCATAGAACACTGAATTTTTCATTAACTAAGCATTATGTATTTCAATATCTATTACACGAAGAGAGAGTAATCTGTCTTAATCTTTAAGTACCAGTACAGGGTCAACGAAATATTGCAGTTTGAAACAACGTTTAAACTTATGTTTCATACCAACCTTACCAGGAATCAAACCCTGGATCTCATGGAATGTCAATGCGTCAAACAATTTACTGTGTTTTTCATTCTCAAGATTAGTTTGCCCGTTTTTTATTTAATACACGAAGTTGCATAAATGATTATGTTATTGTATATTTATTGTTTAATTATATTTTTTTATTGAGTTTTAGTTGAGACTTGCGTCCTAATAAACACAAAGTTATTAATAATTTGTGAGTGTACAAATAAAAAAATTAATTATGTAGTAAATACTCAAAAAAACAATATTTATGTAAAAATGTAAGGGTGGGTTTATTGTTTTAAAGAAATTTCTTCTTCCTACGAATAATTAAAGCCTTAACTAAAGTTTATGCGTTAAATACTATTATGGATACAAATTATGAGTAATACTTAAATCTGCAAATTTGGAGTGATCAGTGACCGGTTTCGTCGCTTTCGCGACATCTTCAAAGATGGTGTATTTATAATAAAATTCTACATATTTCATTGAGTAAAATTAACTTCCACATATAATTGTCACTAAAAAGTCACTAAAGTTACTTTAATTAGTGTCCTAACAAAAATACGAGTACGTCTCGAAACCGGTATGTTGAGAAATAAAAAAAACTTATTGAAAATGATTTTTTTCCCATCTACCCAGAATTATGGTTTTGTCTGGGAAACTCTTCATCCCATCCAAAACTCATTATTTGAACTATCACATATTGTTGCCGATGTTTATCACGGTTACGTTATAATAGTCGAAAATGATTTATAATGAAAAAAAAACGGGTAAATCATAAATGAAAATGTTTCTTTTAGAAATAAAGTGATAGCATTAAGCTTTTAAATAAGAATATGTTTCGAGGACAATACGATTTCATAAACTGAAGATGAACAGACAACAAAAGCCATTGACTGGATCGCGTACGTTATCCACGAATGTAGCAAAATAAGCTCGAATATAGAGACCTTTCTCTTCTTTAGCTATGGAGGCAGAAAGAAGCATCGGAGATGAAAGATAAATTTGGTGCGTCTCGAGAATTCTGAACAGTCGGGAGGGAGGAGGTGCAGGGGGGAAAGAATAGGGGTCGGTTAGGGAGAGGAAGCAGCGGGGGTGGGAGATCTCGTGTGTGCCGGTGTCTCGAAGCTGCGACTGGAATTTTTACAAGACATTTTAGCGGCTGGGCCCATTTGTTAGAGCTGGTAGGCAGTACCGTCGACATGACAAGATTATTGGAAAATAAGTTACATTATTGGCCGGGTGTGTTTTGTTTTTGCAGAAAGTTTATGGACTTTTTGCGCGAAGGGAATATTAAGTCGGGCAGTGACGGGTAGACTAATATGACACTAGTTTTTGCAAGTTCTAGACACTGCAAGACAGATAAGATAGTTTATTGGTTCGGGAAATCATGTGAAAAATTACACGGAATGATCTTAAATACACAGGAGTCAACTAGGGTCTTATATAATTATTGCCGGTTTCGGTTCTTAGTCAGGCGTTTTTGTTGGGTTCCTCTTACACTAAAAACAAAAGTAAGAGTTGCAATTTAATTAATTACGAATTACACATTTCTTCGAGTATTTTTTGCATATTTTAGAAATCAGATTAAATACACAAATTGTTTAATTAAGCACGACTTGTGGTTCCATAAAAGTATTGCTGCCTTTAATTTGGTACTAGCTTTTGTAACAGGGTTAAACTATGCAAATAAATCATTAAAACGCGAATATTTATATTTTCGAACATTCAAAATCAATTAAAAAGTTTATTGCAACAAAGAAGAAAAACATTTTGAGATGGGAATATGGAATTTTAGGGGCTAACAAGACTAAATACATATCATTGGGTGGTTTTAATAACCACTTCATTGTGTAATATCTCATTCTGCCGATGTTTAGACATCCACATTTTATTGATTCATTAATCTGTCGACTTTTCTGAGGTAAAAACACAATAGCTATTATTTATGTAGGTGATATTCATCTGGTTGAATTATTACACCCTATACGCAAAGGTCTGAAATACGTTTTAATTTTAATACTTCTTTTTATACAGTTACATTAATTATCAATATTTTGGGTATGTCCAAATGTTGTTGACAAGACTGACAAGAAGTCTATATTCACTTCTCAAAATTGTTTTCCCTCTCTGTTGCAATAAATTTAAATCCCAATTACTCCCTAAGGAGTGAAATCTGGCCTTGTCTGCCAACATTTGGACATTTTCAAAATATTTTTTTTTTTTAATTATGTTGCATTCTTAAAAAATTTAATATTACGACCTCGTAAGTCTTAAAAACGTAAACCAATTAAAAATCTGTCGTTTTCGAGAAATATGTTAGAAAAATAAATATATTTGAACAGTGATGGCTGCTAAAAATGATTGAAAAGTTAGAAAATGTTTTAGAAATAACATATCGTATCATATTGTATCTGGTTTCTCCCAAAGGAAAGAAATGTCAGGTTATGTCTCATGCACGCCACGAGTCAAATCTGAAGATAAATTCAGTTTCCTGAAAAGCAAACGGGGAAAATTCAGCGGATGCGAGAGGTAACATAAATATGTATCACACACCCGCAAGTAGATAGCCGAGAATTGATCATTCACTCGACGTTAAGGCTTGCGGGACGCTTATTGGAACTGGCGTCCATTTAAAGTCGTCTATGTCGGCGTCGCGGCGCCAACAACTTTACAATCTGTATTACCAGTTCATTGAGTCCATAAAACGCAACAAAATCATCAGCCACAAAATGGTCTTCATAGTTTTGATGCACAAGAAGATTTGAAATATTTTGTTCTACTTGAAGATATAATCATGTGACGCTTATTGCGCAAAAAATGAAATAAAATAGAGTCAAATTTATTTCATTACTTTTTATAGACCATTTTTTCTATTTAAAAATAAACCACGCAATTTAAAAAATGCAAAAATATTTATTTTAACTTTATCTTTAATCAGAATATCTAATTTTTTTCTTAAACTACAGTTTTGTTTACTTTTGGTTGAACTTAATCTTAATAAAGGGGCTATGTTAACTACGTCTATTTTTAAATGTAAATTTTCAGTAAAAAAGTAGACACTTCAACCAATTATTTTAAACATTTCAACATGTTAATTAACGATAGTCATATTTTTAACTCTCCACTCAAATTTTTAAAAAAAATATCAAAAGAAAATAATATTTGATATTTAATTAATCTTTTTGATTTTTCACACTAAAAATTTAATGGCATACTTATTATGTATGTTAAACCATCACAATAAATTAAATATGCCGACCGGTTTGCGTGTCGAAGCTAAAACATAAACTTATATTAAAATTTTTTTTAAATCTTACTAAAGCTACAATCAAATTAAAAATATTTTAAAACACCATCTGCCAACATGTGTTTAGTGTTTGCGGAGTTATCAAAATATTATTTATTTCATAAGAAGACTTATATATTCATAAAAAACCGTTTTTATCGACTTTGTCAAGAACGGAATCGCACATGCATAAAATATGCTGAAGTAAAACAAACCTAAAAATATTTTTTGTTGATCGATAGAAGATCATGATACCATGGGAGAATAGGAGAATTATGATACCTTTTTGTGGTTTTAAGTCTTTTTTTGTTTAGTGTTTGCGATATTCCGTTTCACCATTCGTTATTTCTGTTCGGATCACGAAATGACGTAACGTTCCAGGAGTGAATGCTTTACAATCAATGAGAGAGCCATTCGTTTTTATTCTAGACGCTGAAGTTGCGATGCTAAGGGTGCAATTAAAAGTGTAAATGGAGAAAATTCTCCAACTATCTGAGGGCAGTAAAACCTACCGAGCTAAAACAATTGCTTTCCACCGGCATCTCAAGTAATTGTCGAATTAGGAAATCGCTGAGCTTTCTCATGTAATTTGATTTGAAACCACTCCGTAAGGGATGATTGGCTTTTTCTCAGCACGATTAAAGAAACTACCGGATCTCTTTGTTTAGAAAATATCGAATATGTATATCAGGTTAATAGGGAAAGTAATTTATACCTTAAACAAGAAAATAGTAAGAAGCGAAGACTAGTTGAATCGAAAAATTATATTAAGGTGATGTTAGTCATTATTGATTCATTTGTTATAATTAATTAGTACACACACGATGCTCAATACTATTATTGCAGATTAATTTTCATTTCCCGATTTGCCAGGAAATTCCGTGTTAAGTCAAGACTCTGAAAGTTTAATATAATTTGTTCAAATATATTGCAACCCATTTTACTCATTACCGAAAAAATGTGATTATGATGCGATGCAGCTAGCATTTTTTTTACTTGTTTTATTTGCTAGGTATTTGAATTTGATTATTTGTATCCCAGAAACTAAAACAAAACATTTTTATTTACTTATCTTTTTTTAAATGAATAACGTTTATTTGACAGTAAAAACAATTTTAACAATGTTTTGAGTATGTCCAAATGCTTGCAGACAGGCTAGATTTTCTGAATTAACTACCTGGTAAAAGAAGAAGTATAAAATGTTGGGAAATTGTTTTTAGGCGTTGCCTCGTAGGAGAATTGGTTCAGCCGGATGAATCTCACCCGCATGCTAAAGGTTTCAGCTCTTTTATTTCACAAAAGTCAACATATGAAAGATTAAAAGGAATAAAGATGTTCAAACATAGGCAGAATGGTGAATGTTACACAGTGTGTAAAGTGGCCACTTAAACCAGTCAATGACAGGTCATAAGCCTTGTAAATGCATTGGTTCCCATATTGTTTTTTTTTAAATTTATTTATTAAAATTTTATACATTATGTTATTTGTACATTGGCGGGCTTATTGCCAAATGGCAATTTCTTCCAACCAACCAATAAAATAAAAGTATTATTTTTATAATTCAAGTTACAGAACAAATTCAATAGAAAAAAAAAATTAAAAAGCTAAAAGTATATAAAAATAGAAATAAACGTATTTGTTTATAAATTACCTTAAATCAAAACTATAACTCAATGGGAAAAAGGAAAAAAGAGGAAAGAGGAAAAAGGAAAGGAGGAGAGGTTAAGGAAGAGAAAGGAGATGTTTTTTCAGACGTGATTCAAACAGAGATAATGTAGTAACTTTTTTGATGGTGGGTGGGAGATGATTCCCTTCTCGAAAATATTTTCCCCCTCTGTTGCAACAAATTAAAAAATATATATATATTTTGATTTTAAAATCTACTCGTACTTTATTTTTAAAATCTTTTTTGTTACCATATTTGCAATATTATTTGTGACTTGCAATATATTTGCAATCTCCTTTGCAGTTTACCAAGTATAATTAAATCGTTCAATACAAGTTAATTAAAAGTTTATTTATTCAACAGCAAAGAAATAACAAATACCAGCACAAAGAAATACATAAGGATAAAAAAATAAAATTGCAACTCAATTTTTATATGTTTTTTTTCTACGATGTCCGTACATCAAATATCTTTATTTTAATAAAAAAAACACAAAAAATAAACATGTAAAAAAATGGTGAACTAATTTAACCATTTATATCTACTGGAATGTTTATTTCAGCGAAAGCAATTCCATAAGTAAATCAGTAAGAATATTATATTCGCCTTTCTGCGTAGGTGTACTCAGATAATGTTATATGCATGATGAAAACGATAAAAATTGGCTTGAAACGATACGGGGTCTTAGCGGGAACTGAAGTCAATTCTACTACGCTCCTAAGTCCCGGGAGGATACACGTAAACCTTTGAAATGTTAACAATGTACATATTTATACAGGTAGTGCAGACTGCGACACGGCAACATAACAATTGATACGTTTTATAAAAGCGTGGAGCAAAAATACACCCAAAAATGTATATTTCGTGCCATTTTTGATAAATAACAGTGAACGTTGTATTTGAAAAAGATATTTTATGCAGTTTAAAATAGATTTTTAAAAATTGACAATTGACGCCAACACTTTTTCAATAAAATTTACAGATAATATTATGAAAAAATCAAAAGCCTAAATATTTGTTTTATACGGTTTTTACTCAACAACAAAAACGTCGTATTGAAAAACGGCTTAAATACTAAAATTGCTTTTAATGTTTTTTTTAATTTATTTTTTTATCACTGTTTAACCTAGTCGGACCGAAGATGGGAATTCGAATCCCCCATGGACCGATTTAATTCGATAACTCAAGTATTATTGAAGCTTTTTGCCGTTTATTTATGAAATCGTGAAATCAATAGAAAAAAGAATTTTCCTGTCTTTGTTTTTAAATTTTGAAATAGGTGTTTTTTTTTGTTTTTTTGATATTAAAACAAAAAAAGACGTAAATAATACAAGGGTCAAGTTCACTTTATGTACATAAGCATTCGGCAAAAATGAATAAAATACACGAATGAGTAAAATATGTGTACACGAGAACATGAATAAATTATTGCACGGTCATAAACACTTCCAACGTTTTATTCTCCTGACACCATTTACAAGTAGGCGCTGGGGTCGTTTGGTCCCCCCGTTCGGATCATGTGTAATTTTTGTATGCTTAGTGAGGAAAGGGTTAAGCTACATTACTTAAGAAATCAAAAAGTCAAAATCAAAAGTCGCTGTTTTATTTTTAAAATAGTTGACAACTCGATTCCTTTTAAGCTATATTTCGTATTTCTACAGGTTTATTTGTTATTTACACTTAATATTAACATAAAAAAAATAGTCATGCATTTTTATCCCAAAAAGTAAGTTTTGAGCTTATGTTAAACATGTGTAATACAGTATAATACTAAAAATAAATAAATAAAACTTACCAGTGAAAGAGTCGAAGCGGTTATCAAAGGGCCTGAAAGAAAAAAAATATTTTTAGAACAATAATCGTGGTTTAACGCATACGAGTTCTTGTTACAAAATTAAATTGTTTATTTTTGTGAGGTAAAAGTAAAATAATAAACCACTTGTTTAAAAAAGAACCACAAAGGCTCTTACCTCAAAAATATAACAATGTTAGTGCTACAAATACCCAAAATATAAATAAACTTTTATTTATAAAAAAAAAACATTTTTATTTCGACAATAAAAGAATCAACGTTAAATCGAGAAGGTAGTAAAATAAACCACAGGTAATCTTATTTTCTATCACGGGTTCTTTCAGATTTTTTAAATCTAAACATTTGAAAAGAAGAAAAGACACAGAAACTTCGAGTTTTATTTTGATCCATTTGATTTTTAACCAATAAGCGTAAATAGGATTCGAATCCTTTATGCATTTGAGTCCCGAGGAATCCTTTTGTTATTCTGACGGGATTCGGTGTCCGTCTAGGAATAAGGGATGGAGAGGAAATATAGAGTAATTTGTCAAATGAAGCGCCTTGATTTATGTTCCTTAGAAAGAGGTTTTCTCATCAGATATGCAACACCCGTCCAGTGTAGGTCGGCAAATCCCGACAACTGGCTACTCTTCCGACAGAAGAATGGGTCACTAGAAAAAAAAACTTTCCTACGCAGAAAGGATAATGGAAATCCAATAGATTTAATACATGAATTATTCATTGTATCATTTATTTCAACGTTTTATTTTACAATTGAGAAAGAACACATTTAATTACTGCCGGGGATTGAAGATTTCTTCTAAAGAAGTCTTAGCCCATTTTATCACGAAAACCTCTGTGTATTTTGTTTATTATTAATTTAAAGTTGTTTTGTGTTGACAAATAAAGCATTATATTTGATTAATTAAACATGCGTCGTTTTGGAAATTCCATCATATGCTCGTAATTTGATAAAGGTTTCATTACTTTTGGATACACAAAAGAATGAATACTTTTAATTTAAATATAGCGAAATATTAGTTTTCCTTTTAAATTGTTTTTTTCTGAGCATAAAATATTTAGAAAAAATGTTTTTGAATATTGTAGTTGCTTATTTTCAAAATTTACCTTAAACATATATTTATGAGTTTTCCTTTGATACCTAGACGTAATTAAATAAGACACATATATAAGCAATACCGAGCGATACTGTTACTCTCATAAATGTTTTAAAATTAAAAAAATTAGTATAAAACAGGTACACATAATATTTTAGTACAATATAATGTATGTTTTGTGGATAAATGACATTGTGATAGAATGAATCCCCATAAATAACAGTGACACTAAATTCTAAAACTAAACACAAAAAAATTTTTTTTTTTCATTAGAATAAAATAAAAATGCTTTAAAATAATACCTACTACTAATTGAAAATTAAATTGTTTTCAATTTTTTTCGTTTTTTTGTACATCCCTTAACTTTCAATTTAAAGTGAATTTTGAATTAAACTAATTAAAATAGGCACTCTACATATAAATAAAAAAAATGTATTGTTACCATTGTACACCATGTGTCAATTTACTAAATTTACTGGCGTAAACTAGTCAACAGTTTTTAAATAAATATTTTTTTATTACATCAATAATGAAAGTAGTCAGACACCTTTTACAAACATTTTACGCCATTCTTTTAAAATATCCGTAATTTGATATAAAGTGTATTTACAAAAAGTATGTAAAGTTGATTTAATATACCAATAATTCATTCTAACAACGATCTTTTCTCTACCTGGGAGATATAAGTTTGCCCGTTTCTTCATCCCCTAGTGTCCTGGAAGGTTCCCTCCTTAAGGACTATCTCTCCAGACCAGGCTCAGGAATTATCCCTCTTAACCATTTATCATGCAGCGGAATTCTCGAAACGTCAGAGGGCGAAGTCAATTAATTTAGGTCTGTGACTTTTGAAAGAAACAGTATCGAGAAATAACTGATTTGCGATCGATTAATCAACGAATATAGGAAGAAATTCAATTACCACAATTAAAAATATAAAACAAATTAATTCATTGAATAAATCAAGCATGAAATCATACATTATTAAGTAAACTCACTGGTCTGTAATGTCTAAAGTCATTTATTTAGTTATCATTCGTTAAGTTATATAAATAAAATAAAAATAATCAGGTTAAATCTTTAAAATAGTAAAAGACAAGTTTTAAGTTTTAAGTAATGCATTGAATATTCTATATAGTAGGACAAGTAATTGCGAAATCAATACTTGATGTAAGTACAACCTTTTAATTTTATAAATACGTTTCTTAAAAATATTTCATGATATATGTGTTTATCGACTTAACCTAAGGACAAATAAATTTAATTAATTCTAGATTATTTATTTGAAATAACATTAGGCGAGGTAAGAAGTATGGATGGATGAATTTGTTTTTTTTTTATGTAGAAAGAAGTATTGAATAAAAACATAGTTTTCATTTAAATCATTGAAAATAGTTTTACATGAATAAAGCATAAAAATTTTAATCGTTGTAAAAGGTGCCTTTAAATTTGTTTAATTATTAATGAACTCAAATAAAATGGCGAAAAGTTGATAATTTTTCATTAGTATTATTATCAACATATTTTGTAACAAATATTGTATTTGAATTTTGAACCAGCGGAGAATCAATTAGTGGAATTATTACTTTTCAGTTCATAGATTGAAGTAATTATAACAACCAGGCTTTGCACGACTGTGTTTAGTTGAGCTTAAGAATTTTGAGGTTATTAAACTAAACACATAAATTTAATTGACAAATTCTAGGTTATTCTTGCTTACTTTACGAGCGAAGTTATTACAAAACAGAATACCTTGTTAATTTCCGAGTATTCAAACAATTGTAATTCAAATGAATGCTCGTTGTCTTCAAATAAAGGAATGTTTGTTTTTTCTACACCGTTTTTTTGCGTAGAAAACATCTTTTTGTCTGAATATCTGTTAATGGAATTGTACTAACTGAGACTAAGTTTTTAGACATAAAAAATATATATTTTAGTTTTTAGATTTGATAATTTTCATTCCCATATCTGCACTTGACAGTGCACGTGTCCATTTCCGGTCCACCATCGCACCCCCGAGACGCTTACAGGAGGCTGCTGCGTCTGTTTTCTTACTGCAATGTTGATAGTGGCGGCCTCCGTGGTGTAGTGGTCAAGATGCTTGACTCACGCACGGAAGGTTCCGGGTTCGATTCCCGGTGAGAGCACAAAAATTAAAAAATGTGATTTATCTCAAGCCTGGTTGTTCTGTAATGTAATTCACCACTGTAATTAGGCCTCCTGGCCTGTTGTGAGGCAAAAAAATAAAAATAAAAATGAAAAAAAAAATATTAAAAAAACAGTGAAATCCAACAACCTTTTACCTAATATTCACCTAAAACAATTACTCTTAAACCTTAAAAGTTTGCTGTTTTGAGTATTGGTAAGGTTCCAGGCTTTGGACCCAAATAGAAATATTGGTATTAAACAAAGAGTTTTTCAGCTGGTATTTCTTTTTGCATATATTAAGTTTCAGACAGCAAACATTGTGTTAAAAGTCGCCTAAGCAATTCTTCTTCAATTTTTATGTTTTGTTGAATTTGAAATATTTCGCGTTGTATTGATACCGTATCTCCCCTATTATTGTGTTATAAGAAAAAGATCAGGCTCTGGAGCGAAGGCTGGATAGAGAGGATATAGCGAGTCAGGAACAGGGGCGAAGGCGGGGGCTGGTTGTCACAGGGGGCGGTAAGCCCGTGAAATATGACTAGCGGAACGTGGGGGCTTACCCTGGCCCGGGGTAGAGAGGCACATGGGGTCTAATGCCATGTCTTAGACACTAAAAAATATTCATAGTGTTTTGTATAAAAGTAAAGTACTGAACTCAAATATGTTCACCGTATTCTAAAGTACACATTAAACTTATTTAATCACATAACTACAAGCTCAATATCCCAAAATAAAAAACAAACTCTAAAGGATTACAAGCAGAACTAAAACTAACTTCGCTATATAACAGAAGAAAAATGTTTATTTTTGTTACTGTATAAAACAGTAAACTCGCTATTTGATTGCCCAGAAGTTGTACAATTAATAAGGTTTCATGTACCATAAAGACGTACAAGGCAACAAATGTTTTTCTCTGGAAAAAAACTGTCAAACTAACTTCAATTATTGTAAAGTAATGTAAATAATATGTGTGCAACTATTGGTTATAAATTATGGAAAATCGTTAATATTTTAAACATTGGTGCTTCACAAAGTGAAAGATGTCTAGAATCTAGCTTTGCTTCTTACTTAAAATTTACGTCAACTTTTCTCTCATATACAAGTGTATTATGTGTCTTATTTTAATAGTTATTTTTATTTCCATATTATTCAAGTTCGTTGTTTTTATTAATAGACTATTAAAATAAGAGAAAAATTAAAAATATAAAAAAATGTATCGTATTATCAGCGCTATGGTTTTTTAAAGTGTAATATTTTTAAAATAACTCTTCGTGAGACGTCTCAGGTTGTCCTTTGCTTCTTTTCGGTTAGTTCTGCCGATTGGTCTATTGACGTACCATAAACCGATGATTTTTTGCAACTTTCTTATCGTTGGTTGATACATATGAATTATTACGTCGTTCAAAGAAGTTCGTTTTTATTTTTTTTTTTTTTAATGATATTTTTTTACACATTTTCAAGAAACTTTGCCCTTAAATTTAATGCTCTAATTTTTACCACGCGTAAGAAAACATTTTAATATCCGACAGAATATTTTGTTTATTTAATATTTAATGTAATTTGTTTAATTTTCATCACGTATACCAATGTACGTAAGCATATTTAATTTTGTATTACTGTGTACAGTAAAAGGCAATAAGCTGTGTAGTAAAATACAATTATAAAAAAAACAAACTTTCTTCAATGATATTTCGGATAGTTTACTTTTCATTTCTACCCTTCTCTTGATCCAACCCTATAAAACCTACCATTGAATCAATATTGTATTTTTGCTTCAAAGATACGGTGATCAGTCTAACGCTTCTGGAGCATGTCCAGGGACAATAAAATGTTTCAGTATAAAACCAAATTTTCAACGAATATTTTATGTCGACTTTCATGTTACCCGGAATCTGAGGCATTTATTATATTTTATTTATTTATTTTATTTACAATATATTTATGGTAGGTGAACCATTACTAAATAAGGCAGATTTATCTGCCTTTAATATCCTTTTTTAATGATTATTACATAAAACGAGCTAGCGAGTCAAAAGCACTCATCCAGGATTCTGGTCCTTTTAAACAAACAGAAATGTATTTTTTATCCGCGTGGACACTGATTCTACAACATTACAAAATCCATATATATATAAATAAAAAAAACATAAGTATTATGGCTCTCAGTTACAAACTACATCATCATTCCCTTTCCGCACTTAATGGTGCATAGGCCACTGCATTTATACACTAATCGCAGCGTATCTTGATCATTTTTGTTACATGAAGGTAAAATGATCAGTCTTACGCTTCAGGTACCAGTTCAGAGACTATGAAATATTCTAGTGTGAATACACCCATTTATTTATACAAAAGTAAACACAGAAAGCACTTTAATCTAAAAAAATAAATTACCGTTCATCATCTTTGAAATTATTAAATAGAGTTGATTTATATAAGCTATACTTTAAGTGAAAAATATCAGCAACGTCGGAATAGTTTCAGATTAATTTAAATTTATATTACATATTAACCACGTCAGGAATCGAACCCGAGACCTCTTGCATGGCAGGCTAACGCGCTGACCATAACACCACGAGGCCGACATTACACACTTCACTTTTGAATTATTATTATGTATTTGTCTTTAATTTACTTTTTTATTATTGTTTTATTGAGATGAGTATTTTATTTGATTGACTTATTTTCTATACTTATTCTCATTTTGTCATTTATATGTTTTTAACAAGTAAAACTAAAATTAGTTACTGTCCTACAATTTACGCACTCATTTTCATTTGATTTAAGGATTTACTCTAAAAAATTCTCAAATAAATAAATGACAATTACTGTCATGTCTCTATTCGGAAAACCCGTAAAAACTTTCATTATTGATTTTTCAACATAAAATATTGAACGAAAATCCATAGAATTCATTAATTTAATATTAACATTGCATGGACGTGATTTCTTCATAATACATTTTTGCCAGTAAGCCGAGAGAGCCCACGTATGATGACGTTATTCCTCCGTCAAATGACTTAGTTAATCTAATAAACATCGGAAATTGAATGAAAGCTTTTATTCCTGTCGCCCTGTCAAACTCTATGTGACTAATTAAATTGGGATGATGAAGTGGCGCTCCGTAGTTCGGGATGCGCTCACGGGGCGCGGAATTGCGCTGGCAGATTGGCGCTGATGACGTCAGGCTCGTTGGGTGATAAGGGAGAAATAGATACCTCAATGGTGTTATGGCTAAGACGCTCGACTCACACAAGAAAGGCTACGGGTTCGATTCCCGGTGAGAATCTAAAAATATGTGTTTTTTTCAAATTCCTAACATCATTATAATTTCCCCATTTGCACTCCTATATAAGACACGGCATTGGAGCTCCAATTCTTCTTTAATTGCCATTATTTATTGAGCACAGAAAAAGCGTTTTATCAGATATTTGAGATAAATCAATGTGTCGCATTGTCGCGGCGATGAAGTAAATGAGTATCGAATGTACGATCGTTTTAATCACTTTTTAAGTCTCACTCTCGATGCTATAGATATACTCGCGAGCAAACGAGACAATTTAATGCGTGACGCGGGCCAGCTTGTACCCTTGCCACTGTACCCCAGTCGCTCTCGGAGCTGCGCTGAGGGACCTGAAGGTGGTCCGTTTGCTCGCGCTGTGAGCGTAAGCAAATGGTTTTTAAATGTTTTTAGCGATTATGGTTTCAATATCACGTTTGACTTTAAACATAGTTGATTAAAACAATTGCCCATAAATCTTTAATTTTTCAGATTGTAATTCTTCATTTTTGCATGTGTATTGACTACACAGCCTCGGTACGCGTGGATTTTTAAGTGCAATAAGGGTATATATATATATTTTAAATAGGGTTTTAGATATAAAATTGTTATACAAAAAGCATTATTTGCTTTAAATCCATAAAGACTTATAGTAAAAAATGTTATGTATATAACCACTTACCGACTTTTCTATGTCTACCGGTTTCGAGACGCACCCGTCTCTTCGTTTATACATACAAATATTTAATAACATTGAGTAAAATGTTTGACCACAAAATTAATGCTTTAAATATTTAAAAAAAACTTAAAGTAGTGTTTCTTCGTCACAAAACGTAAGTACGCGACCTAGACCAACTGTTAATATACTAATTCCAAAATTTAAAACAACTACTGCACCACATCATTATGCTTATAGAGGAATATTTTTCTTCATTGAAATGAACAAAGGAAGGAAATAAAAATTGCCGTCAGAAATAAAACATTGAAAAAAGAAGTGAAAAGCTATATTCATAGTTCTTTTTTATGTAGCACTGATTAAAAACACAGTATATTTTTTTGGTATTTAATGTTATATTAAAAATATTTACTTATTAAAAATCAAATAAACACATTATTTTAAGACGTAACTCTCCATTTTGTACACAAGAATTTGATTTTTTTAAAGTAGTTGAAAACGTAAATATTGAAATATGTAAACTTGCCAAACACAAGAGCTAGACTCTTTTTTAGCAAGTTCAACCTTAAGTGTTCCATTTTTCTACTGAATGTATTGTTTATTTATGCTAAAATAAAGGTTAAAAAAAAAAAAAATGTATTTGATTTATATAAAGTATGTTTTTAATTGTAACATTACATACACACATATATTTAAAAATTAAAAAATGGGTAATATAACTCAAAACTTCAAATTTTTTACTTGTGGTTCTATAGAACTGAGCAACTGAGCCATTGATATTTAAATTAAAATCATATATACGCACGTTTTATTATATTCTTCTATCAAAATATTAACAATTAACAGTACATTCATTAAATCAATTATTTATTGGAAATTATATATACTACGCAAAAAGTCTAATTTAAAACTTATGTTTATATAATACATAAATAAATTAAACTTAACTGGATTTGTTAAATGTATTCATCGGCACGGGTTTTCCCAGTGAGAATACATTGTCAATTCAATCATATAATGTATTCCAGTGAAGTAATATAGAAATAAATAAAATATTCTGCAGTTGACTAGGATGACGCAAAGTTATGAATAGGTTTTCGTTTTGAATAGGGTTGTGCTAGGAATAAAGCGAATTTATGAGCAATGATATTCTTTTGGGCTTTGTTTAATAATAAGTTTGAATTATTTGGCCAGTGAAGGGATGGTGACGGTCCCGGTTCTTCCAATTGGACTTGTTTCTCCCGGTTTACTAACAAGCTAATAAACTTACATTATCGCGTCTGAACTGCGAAAATTAGATCAAGGGTGACAGACAAATTGACTTTTCATACTGAGGTTGCTTTGACGTTGAAAGGAACATTAAAAATAGTAAATGTGAATTTAAAAAATACGCGAATATTTTATAAACAAATATTTTTTTATGTAAACTGTTTCTTAAACAAGCTAGGACTATCTAAAAACCCATAAAAACGCCCAGTTTTATCAGCCGTTTTCTAACGTATGGAATACGAATTTGATAGATGTATGAAAACAGATAGTGTTTTTCTGGGTTATTATGCCGTGTTTGTGGGCTTTGTATTGCCGACGTTTCGGAGCACATTGCAGTGTCCATCTTCAGGGCTGAATGTATGAGTGTAGTTTTTAGTGTGTTTAATTGTGAGGAATTTGTACCGTGTCGCAGTCGGGCAATGTATGTGGTTAAGTGTGTGGAGTTTGTACCGTGGGCTTTGGAAGCACCGGGTACCATGAGGTTCGTAGTCGGGACATAAGGACAGTGTTCGGTACGACCTCAAAAGTAAGAAACTTACTAAAATCAGTAAAAGATCGGGACCCACTTGAAACAGATGGAGTATATAAATTAAATTGCAAAAGCTGTGAAACAGTCTACATAGGGCAGACTGCCAGAAACATAATGACAAGAATAAAAGAGCACAAGAGTGCATGCAAGTTGGGCTACCCGGATAAATCAGCTCTTGCAGAGCACTACATAGAAACAGGGCATAATTTCTCATTTGAGCCAAATGTCCTTGGAAAGCCCAAAAATCATCAAGCCCGTTTAATAAAGGAAGCCATAGAAATATACAAACATCCTAATAACATAAACAGGGATGATGGGTTACGACTACGAACCTCATGGTACCCGGTGCTTCCAAAGCCCACGGTACAAACTCCACACACTTAACCACATACATTGCCCGACTGCGACACGGTACAAATTCCTCACAATTAAACACACTAAAAACTACACTCATACATTCAGCCCTGAAGATGGACACTGCAATGTGCTCCGAAACGTCGGCAATACAAAGCCCACAAACACGGCATAATAACCCAGAAAAACACTATCTGTATTCTGAAGGCCGTGAAAACCTACGAACCTAGATGTATGAAAGAATTGAAAAGTATGTATGTGGGAGCGAAAATGAGTAATCTAATTGTCAGTTGCCTTCTGTACGCCGATGACGCAGTCCTCCTAGCTGACAGCGAAGAGGAACTGCAATCCTTGGTTACAAAGGTTTACGAAGTGTGCAAGGAGAGTGATTTGCTAATGAATGTGCAAAAATCGAACGTCATGGTCTTTGAAAGAAATGTAACTATGACTGAATGTAAGATTGTAGTAAATGGAGATAGTTTGAAACAGGTCGAAGAATTTGTATATCTGGGTAGTATGTTTACTAGAGATGGAAATATGGACAAGGATATTGAAAGGAGGGTTAGTGCCGGTAACAGAGTTAATGGTGCCTTAAAGTCTGTCGTAGCAAATAAGTGTCTATCGCAAGAGGCTAAATTAGCAGTTCATAATGGAGTTCTGGTACCAACCCTAATGTATGGAAGCGATGCATGGAGTTGGAAAAAAAGGGACGAAAGTAGACTGAATGCTGTTGAAATGCGATCCCTCAGGCGAATGTGCGGAAAAACAATGTATGATAGGTGCCCTAATGTCGAAATTAGAGCAGAATGCAAGGCTGAGTTAAGCATTATCGACAAAATTAAGAAAGGTCTTTTGCGATGGTTCGGTCATGTGGAGCGAATGAATGATGAAAGAACGGCTAAAAAGATTTATGATGCGAATGTGTCTGGTTGTAGAAGTCGAGGAAGGCCGAGAAAGACATGGCATGATCAAGTACAACAAATTCTTGAAAGTGGTCATGTGAAAAGTCGGAATAATCGACGTGCGTGCATGAGAAGATGTATGAATGTGAAGGAAGCAAAGGAAGTGTGCCAGGACAGAGTGGTGTGGCGTTCTATCCTCTCTGCCTATCCCTCCGGGGAAATGGCGTGATGGTTAGTTAGTTAGTTAGTTAGTTAGATGTTTTTAACAAATGGAAAATATACCAAGAGAAAATTTTTATTTAGACACATCTAAAAAAAAAAGTTTTATTTAGGGTGCGGAAAATGAGAGAGCAAAATGTCGATTATTTCAGTTTAGTTCGGCATAATCTATTTTCGCACAGTATCGGAGAGGCATTTACGAGAGAGTGATAAAAAATATATTTACAGACGCGATCGCCTACGATTTTTGAGGTCTTTTTGAGGTCTGAAGATTGTCCCTGGACTGGCACCTGACGCGTAAGATGCGGCATTAACTTTAACAATTCTTCACCTCAAAGAAAATAATAATGGAAGTAACCCCGTCATTTTATTTTGTTAACGTTGCTGTTAATTTGAACTATTTTTTTTCTTGTAAAAAATCCAAATTTTGTTTTTTAGTACATCTTTTTTGCTTGTGTTTATTATTTGTTTGTGGATTAATTATAAAGCGTTTTTATCGTTACAAATAAAGGTTTTTAATTAAGCGTTTGTTTTCTGTCCGTAAGCTGCTCAACAGGAGTTGAAATAGAATTATTACTTTGAATACACATTTTATAGCGTCATTGTTTTAGCCAATCGTAAACTTGGCAAACGATGACATTAATCGAATGATCATTAATCTTCCACGGGATAAAGCATGGCATGACAAGTATAATGTCTTCATCAATCCTGCAGTAACACTTGTGACGTCATCATTATTTGTACCGAGCCTAGCGTAGATCACAAACATTAAAATCTCAAAAATAATTGTAGCCACTTCAAAATAACAAGAAAATTTTTATATTTAAATATTTTAGTCCTTGGACCTGCACTTGAAGTGTAAGACTAATTAATATTTCTTCATGTAACACAAAAAATTAAGGTACGCTGTGATTAGTGTATGACTAAAACGACCTTTGATAAATGGTGATGATAAAATACCATAGATTTGAATTTTTAATTATGTGAAGTAGAACTTAAATCCTGGATGCTTGTTTTCAACTCGATGGCTACTCTCAAGTAAAAGTCCTGAATAATAAAACAAATAAATAAAATGAATAAATAAATAAATAAATAAAATAAATCAATATAGAAATCATAAGGAGGTTGTGTAGTGGTTGACGCGTTTGACTACCATTATCTAAGTGCTAGGTTCATTTCCTGGCTAGGTAAACGTTAAATATTGATTTTAAGAATTGTTTAGACTGCAATATTTCACTGTTCATGTAAAAGATGATTGAAAAACACTAAATTAGATTTACAAATGCAGTTCCCTATGCACCACCGGTTGCAAAAAGGGGATTAATGATGATGATGATGATTTTTATTTTGCACGGAATAAAAATTTAAAGGCTGCTAATGCTATTGACAAATTAGCATTTTGGTTGTTAATGCTAATTTAGTTAAAAAAGTTTTTTTTTATGTTGCAATATTTTGCCGTTAAGGTATTATATCGATATGATATAACCGTAAATCACCTGTCAGGTAGGGTTGGTGTAGTTTCTCCCCCACCCTTTAGCGGCAAAAATGGTGGAAAATCACCCATACAAAGTTTATGTCGCCTTTCATGTCGCACACGACTTGGCACGCTACAGCAGATTAGTATCGATCTAATTTATGGGCCATCCGCGAAATATTGGAAAGTGCTTTTTAGCAGAGTGGCCTCGTCGGCCTCAGGGCCTTTTGTGCCATAGTACCGTGCAGAGTGTGAACGCTTTTTTACAGTTTCTTATCATATTTTCGTACCGTCCTTTCCCACCGGAAGTAGTGCTAATGATTAATTTACTAAATTCTGGCAAAAGTCACTGACCCTAAAAATGACAGTTTGAGTTAAATATGCCATCCAAAGCATAACATTTTTAATATAACACTTTTGAATTTTAAAAGGCAGTGTATCAATTTACTATCATTAAATTATAATACCTAAATAATACTATGTTGATTTCAATTGTTCACCGTTTATTGACTTATATATGTATTCTAAATAAGTATTTTTCTAACTTCTTCTAATTTTAAGATTATTTTAATATAACCTATACGAAAAAATGTACTCCTGTTCTCCACTGCAATATATGTATGTATTTTTATGTATCCTCAGATATTTTCTGCTAATATGTAATGATGTTTATTTAATTTTTTGATTTTATTTTTATTTTTCTTTCTCTTAATTCATTTTTATTTTTTGCTCCTTTCTTTGTGTAAAATGCATTTCTGTCTTCATATTTAATAATGCACTTCTGTTCTTTCCACTTTTATACTTATTTGTAAACATGATATTTTTGATATTTTTCTTTTTCTTCTAAAAAACATTTATATATTTTTTGCTACTTCTTTGTAAAATATATATCTATCTTTATTTGTATATATGTATGTAAAAACATGTAAAAGCCTTAAGGGCGTTTGAATAAATAAATAAATAAAATTATGTTTTTAAGAGGCAAACGTCACCACGGTAATTATGTTATAAAAAAATGCGTAAATCTGAATTATTTGTTTTTTACTATGTGATTTTGTAATATTACACATGAAAACATAAAAAAAACAAGTAAAAGCATATGTCTTTACCACTATAAGAAGGTTATGCCGATTGTAAGAGTAGATGGGTCGACGTCTATCACATCAGTGAAACTATAGTTATGAGGCATTCGAGAGTACTATACTTTAATTATGTCGAGCCATTACTCAAAAGTTCCTGGTTTAATATGTTGTCCCGGTATAACGGCTTGTTTTTATGAATGTTATTTTGGCAAAACAAAAATGTTTCATAGTCCCTAGACTGGCACACGAAGCGAAAGTCTGATCATCTTACCTTCATTTATTTATTTATTTATTATTTATTTATTTCACCGTTTTAAAATGTACAGAGTTTATTTGTTTCAGGTCCCGACTAGCTAGGAAATTCCTGTGTTTAGGAAGGACCTTATTTTTTTCATGAGTTTTATTTTATTTTTAATTTCATTAAATGATGCTTAATAAATATCAAAGAATAATAATAACATTAGAAAAAATCAATATAAATATAAATTAGAAAAGATGAAAGTAATAATAATAAAAATTGAATCATAAAAATAAATTTGAAAATATGCCATTAATAGTAAATAAATGAGACATAATTATTGTAAATTATAAAACATACCGATAATAATAAAAATTGAACCACAAATACACATTATAAAATATAAAATTAGTAATAAAGAAATTAAACAAAAATATTAATTGGAAAACATGCCGATAATAATAAAAATTGAAGCTTAAATACAAATTTGAAAATATATCGTTAGTAATTATTTTATTTTTTTAACAAATTGATCAAGATACGCTGCAGTTGGTATACCAATGCAGTGCCCAATGCACCATTCGGTTGAAAAAATTGAGTGACAATGATCTTGATTTAGTTTTATTTAGTTTTTACAGTTCATCTGTTGTTGAGATAACTTTTGTTGTTTGGTTCGATTAAAAACTTAATTCAGCTAATACAAAGAGCTTTTCTTAAAACAAAAATAATTTATCAGTGCATGTTTGTCCCAATCAGCTTATCAAAATGCATGTCATGTTTGTTTTATATTTATGCAACAACTATGGTGAAGGTGTATAGTGGGTTTTGCATGTTGGGTGTCCTGATGAAGAGACAGGTACGTCTTGAAACCGGTAGACATAGAAAAGTCGGTAAGTGGTTACACACAAATATGAAATAACATATAATATAATATTTCTTCTATGTAATGTCAAAACTCTTACTTTAGTTATATAATTCAATTTGTGTCGAATTTTTTTTTGCACCCGGAGGACTAATTACAATTAATTAATAACAGGCTTGATCATATGATTTTTTTTGTGTTTTCACCGTGAATTAATAAGTAATCGGATTAATTTTTATGATTAATATAACAATCTTATTTTGAGCCCTTTTAAAAAGTCATAAATTACAGTGTTAGAAAATGGATATCAAGTTGTGGTAGAACAGAGTTTCAAACTTGGACCCTCGATCACCGACACAACCACGGAGCTACTAACCGGTTTGCAATCTACTTGAAAATTCTAGCTAAAAACAATAAAAAATGAATTGTAGTGCTGAAAGCTTATCGGGGTATTTTTAATAAAATTTATTTTTTACAACAAACTCTATTTCTTCTTTGAAATGAACTTTGAATTCTAGTTAAATGATAAAAAAAAAATTTTTCTTCGTTATGCCTGAAAGAAACTTACATTTAAATCTAGAAAATGTCGCATTAATTAACTCAAAACAAGAACTGTGATAAATTTTTAGCAAACTTATTTCCACTTTGGAAAAGATTTACAAAAAACGAAAGTTCTAAACTTCATGATGTTTTTCAATTCAAATGAACGGAAATTTTTAGATTAAATATGCAAGAACTACAAAAGCGCCGTTTTTAAATTTTAAAACAGCCTATTTATTTCGCTTCCTTATCTGTTCGCTTCCATCGCGTCCAATTTGCAACTCTTAGAATAAATTCCGCAGTTCTAGTTCTGGAGAGGATTGCGGGGTCTTCGTTTCTACTGTCACTAGTCACCACGTCTAGTAGGGGAGGTCGGGGCGCTTCCGGACAGGAACTCTTTCACTACTAATTACCATAATAAAACGTATTGCGAGTTAATTATGAAAAGCTCCACCACGGAGCGCCACTGGAGTGACAGTGGTAGCTCGTGACATTTATTTCTTTCGCAAACGTTTAATATTACTATGACGGGTAAACTCTCGGATAGCGCATTCGTCATGAGTTTGCGGGATTTTATATTTTCAGTAAAGGATTTTCATGATCCAACTCATTTCTCTAACCGATTTTACCTCTCCGTGCCAGTCTTGGCATTTTAAATTGTTTGATTAAAGTTAAATTCCACGTTTATAGATACTTATTGATTGAAAAATACTTTTATATTACTATGTTTCAAATAAAACGTTTATTATACTAACCAAACTTCTAATGCACGAAAAACGTTTAAATTATATCACATTGGTGTCGTATTTACAAAGACATAAATATATTATTGCTTAAAATAATATGCAGTCTACACCACTGCGTATGTGTACCCAATGTGCATCTTTATGAGTTTTATTTGCATAAATTAATGTGGTTTTTGCTTCATATCAAATCACGTTATTTCCTTTCGTTGCGGTCTAACATTATCGTTCTAGAAAATATTCTCCGTCACTCGAAGTAAATGCATTTAGCTTATTATGCACATTTTCACTTGAATATACGAAGGCATTGGAAGCAAAGATAGCAACCTCCAAAAAAATTTTTTTTTGTTATTTATTTATTTATACATGGCCATTTTTGAGGACATTTTTATACATTGAAAAGTAGAAAGACACAATGGTATACCTATTTAGTAGACTTTGTGGGAGTGGAAGCGGGAGAAAGGTTATGATGTCATTCTGTAGTTTATCAACGTAATTTTTATAACATCATGAGTTGAGTTGCAAATGTAGTTTAAAATCATACTTTTGATGGTTTGAAAATAGATTGGAAGCAAACATAGCAATATCCATCAGCTATTTTATTTGACCAATGAAAAGCTTGGGATTAAAATTTTCAAAATGGCCGTGCCACACAAATATTAAAAAAGTTTTTTTAATTCGTGTTTCTACGTAATAAAACTAATTTATTATAGTATCTTAAACTTTAAGTTCAGTGAAAATAACATTTTTAACATAAAGGCTCTCTTTGGCATTAGTGGAGCATTTTTTGTTATTTTTCTCGAAAACACCAAAACGGGAGTTTGCTATTTTTGCTTCCTATGCCCTCATACATACTATCATTTAATAAATGTTATTTTAAAAATGCAAGTTAATGTAGATCAGCTGGGACTCTTCATATTTTTTTATTTAATATTTAATCATCAACATTTCCTTTCCACACCTAATGATGAATGGGGCACTGCATTAGTACACCAATTGCAGCATGTTTTGAACTTTTTTTGTGACGTGTAGGTAAGATGATCAGTCTTACGCTTCCTTCAGGTACCAGTCCAGGGACAATGAAATATTATAGTGTAAAAACACCCCTTTAAATAAATATTTCATGTCAACCATATAGGGAATTGAACCCGAGAACTCTTGCATGGTAAGCAAAGGCGCTGACCGTTACACCACGAGGCCGACATAATAACGTCAGATAATGTATGACGGTCTATATTTTTAATGGAACTTATTTATAGCAGTCTCAGTAGAATATAAATTACAAGATTTACAAAATACATAGTATAAATTCATGTTTGTGTATTCATAATCATTTAATTACAAATAAGAAAAAATTTACTGTCAAGTTCAAAAAAATAAGTAAGTTTCTGGAACAGATGACTGGATTAACGCTTGTAAAAATTTGTTTGCAAAAAACAAGTATCTTAATTTTTGCGATTTTATATAGATGCGTTTCTCAACGATACTGTTTTAAACAATTGATTTGAGCATCGCTTAAATAAACGGTTTTATTCAAAATAACGAAAAGTAAGAAAACAACTCACTCTTAAAGAAGTAGAAAATTATGATCTCTCTGGATTAAACAAATATGAATTAAAGTGGAATCCAATAAATCACGAAGCGATACCGGCGGCGGCGCTGGGTTTGGGGTTTGGAATATTGTGTTGTGAATATAGTCATAAGGCGTGACCGGAAAAGTCTCGTAAGCAAATCTTTCCGACATAAATTCACAGGGACACTTATATCATCAGGTATTTCCTGAATGAACAGACTTTATTATTATGCTTCCAATAGGAAAAGAGCGCCGATATAATCAAATGTTATTTCCTTTCAAACATGTATTCGTTTTTGATATTGTTCCATATAAAGTTGTTAGACTTAAGAGTTATTTGAACTTTTAGAAAAAGTACTATTGGAACAGTTCGTAATACCTTAAATTAATTTATTATATGTTCTTAATATAAAACTTTGCATTTTTTTTCAATATATCCCAGGTAATCCCCAGCACCAATAAAATTAAAAGGTCTTGTCCCTCCGCGATTATAGCCGATCGCGTTGTGAGTAACCCAGCGAAGATTACAGCCCCGCAGAAAAAAGGAAAGTTGACATCACAGAGTTGAGATAGAACATGACGTGTTAATCAAGGTTTTGCGAAAAGCCAAGGCATCATATATTTTTAGAAGCCAAAGGTTTTTACTTATACTGTCCATGTATACATCCCCTGACTCTGTCAAACCAAATCATCGAAAGGGTCGAGAGTTTCAAACACCTGGAAGGTTATGACTAAGAAAATGGAAACTTTCAAAAAAAACTAGGAGTGCGGTTAGAAGTAGCAGCCGCCACACTCAACAGTATGAGGGCTGTCAGGAGATTGGATATTTACTCAGTGAAAACCAAATGCCGCCTGTATAAAACTTATTCTCCTCTACGGATGCGAATCGTGTCTTCTCACTAAGGCCCAAAACAGCAAAATTCTGAGTTTTGAGAAAAGGTATCTCAGAAGAATCTTGGGTGTGGGGTGGTTCGACTTAAGGGAAATGAAGTAATAAGAGAACGCACGCAGTAAACTCCAGTTACAACTGTCGTCAAGCGGAGGCGATACGGTTGGCTAGGCCATATATTGCGGATGCTTCCTGAGAGCATTAACCGCGCTTGCCTATTTTACAAGGCATTAGGTTCATTACATCCTGGACGTCCACCGCTGACAGTTTGTCGGCAGTTTGGGTCAGAACTTCGGGACGAGATCCCGACTTGGGGGAATGCAAATGAGTTGGCGTCCAATAGAGATGCATAGAGGCTCTTTGTGGATACCATATGCTCCAACTAGGAAGCGAATATGGAACGATGATGATAATGTCAATGTAAGACACAAAAACAGGAAATTAGTGTTTTCTTCCTAAAATAAACTGTCATAAACCAGAAGAATAACAGCGAAGAACAAAGTACACAAATATCTCAGTATTGGTATTTTGAACAATTAACCCTTAATACAGCTTCCCTCGTGAAGGGCCACTCCAGCATGCTTTGATTTCCCATTAAACCTCCCACAATAATAAAAGGCAATATTTTTAATAATCTCCGATCTCATTGTCTCCCCCAGTTTTCCAATATAACGGTCTGCCAAACATGAACCGCCGTGTTGTTTCTGCTCCCCGTCCCATTCTACCCTCGCCTCCCCTCTGCGGAAGAGAAGGACAGCAGAACCATCCAGTCCATATTGTAAGGATACACACGGACATCCAATTTTATTGTTTTTCGGCTGGCGGAGATAAATATCTAAATACAATTTGCAACCGTTTTCCTTATAAAGAAATGCTGCCGGACGCCATAAATCAGAGAATATCAAGGCAAGTGATTTTTTTTTATTTTTTAAGAAAAGTACATTACAATTTATATTTAACCAAATATCATTAGACACATTTTTATGACATGTAATTTACACGACAAGGTTTATCTTTATAATTTTTCTATACTCAATAAAATCAAATTAGACATTCTAGATACTCTTTCACTGTCTTGTAACGACAGTTTCTGTCAAATATTAGTTTTTAAGGCATACTACAAAATTGCCGGCATCCATACATTGATTGAGTTGAAAATAAATAATGTTTAAAGTTGTATAACTAAATGTGAGATCGGAGATATTTTGAATCAGGTAGAAGAATTTGTGTATCTGGGAAGTATGTTTACTAGGGATGGAAAACTGAGAAATAAATTGAAAGGAGGGTGAGTGCCGGGAACAGAGTGAACGGTGCATTTAAAACTACTTTGGCAAACAAATGTTTATCGCACTTGGCAAAACTAGCAGTTCACAATGGAGTTCTAGTGCCAACTCTAATGTATGCGATCAAAATAAGGAATTGGAAAAATAATTATGAAAGCAGGTTCAATGCTGTCGAGATGCGATCCCTCAGTTGAAATGTGTGTTAAAGCAATGTATGATAGGTGCACAAATGTCGAGATCCGTGAACTATGCAAGGCTGAGACATGCATTATCGACAGAATCAAGAAAGGGGTGCTGCGTTGGTTTGGACATGTAGAGCGAATGAACAGCGAAAGAACGGCTAAAAGGATCTACGATGCGTATGTTGATGGATGCAGAAAACGAGGAAGACTGAGAAAGGGCTCGATCAAGTCCATCAAATACTTTATGATGGACATGTCAAGAGTACGAATAATCGGCGTGAGTGCATGAGAAGATATATGAATGTAGAGGAAGCGAGGTCTGTGATATAGTGTTCAGTCCTCTCTGTCTACCCCTATGGGAAAACGGCGTGATGGTTTGTTTGTTTTGTTTTATACTTGTGCAAAATGTGCAAACTGTCGCTATTAGATACGCTGTATTATGTGGCGTAGGGTAATTTCGCAATGGCCGGACATTGGACACCCAAATCTATGTCCAACGCTTAACGTATTTTCCTACAACAACAATTTCAAAATTGCATCGTCACTAATATTTGTGATAACCTGGTTTTTCATTACCCCGGAGCGAACGGGATACGTGTGGTTTGGAATTGGTATTTAATTGTTGCCTAACTGACTCAACTATCACATCAACATTATTCGAAGCATATTAGTTTGTAACGGTTTCAATATTTAAATTTTATTCATGAGACAGTTCCGATTTTGATAAACTCTTAGAAAGTGTTTTACATCATGTTTAAAACCACAATTGAAATATTTATTCCTATTATTTTATTTATTTATTCATTAAACATTAGTTGTTTAAATATAAATGAACTTATAAGGGCTTTTTAGGCTGTGTCCATTTTAAACCATAGTAATTAACAATAAAAAATACATGGTAAAATTAATTAGGTAAAATTATAATGACATATTATGCAATATTGATACAAAATTATAAATTCAATGAGATTGCCCTGAACTATTATCTCTCATCAACTTTAGGGTGCCTGGAAGAATGACTTGACAGGTGCCACCGTTTTGTAGCAACAATTCACGGACAGTGTATACTTGTAATGGCGTATTAAATAGACTTCATGAACTCGGCAATAGTTATTTCCACGTATCTGATATATTAAGTGTAGGATATTGTTCCTATAGAACAAACCTTTTGAACTTTTTCAAAAATGGTGAATGGTTATTATTATATTTATATATTCATGCATTTCATAATATATATATACAGTTTTTTGTTCAATTTGCGTAGCTGTGTGAAACAGTACTTATGATTTTCTTGTTGTTTTACTGTAGAATGTTTTATTATTTAAAATTTTCTACTGAATATGCTGTTAAATTTTTAGGTTAATTTTTTTTTTATGAATCTTGTTTTTAAAATTCATATTTTCAAAAAAATAAATATATTAAGCCAAATATGTTTATTTTATAAATGTTTTTAAAAAGCAGATTTTATGTTTATGTAAATAAAATAAAATAAAATAAAATAAAATAAAATAAAATAAAATAGAACAAAAATCCAAAAAATCAAGGTATAAGTTATAAATAATAAAATTCTAAAGAATACAATGTAAAAAAGAAAATCAAGATGAAAGAAAGATTCATGCATAATCAAATCAACGAAATAATAGTGTAATAGTAAAATAAAGTAGTACTGAAAAAAAAACATAGTGATAGTATCATTATAATCAATAGAAAAATAATATATATAAAAACATAATTAAAATGAAAATTAAGATATGGTTTCTAGAAACTCACTTTATACTATAGTAAGAAATAGAAATAATAAATGATATTTTAAATAAAAGTGAGTACTAAATTAAATAATACATATTAGTAAAAAATAAAAATATCAAGACATATAAAAAGCCAATAAAAGTGAAGGTATGTAAATGTTTTGTATTTAAAATTTATTTATTAATAAACCCTTACGGATCACATTCATTTTACGAATTAATTTTTCTTCTTAAATTGACATTATTTTTTTGATATCTACCCAATAAAAACAACGATGATTTAAACATTATCGCCCAATCCCTACCCAATGCATTTTTTTAAATTAATATATTGTGGTGCCTCAAAAGTAGGTACCGGCAACTGTCTAAAATAGAACACTGACAATAAACATGACAGGTTGGCAACCTAGAGGATCGGTGACGGGGGTAAGTATATAAAAGCACCGACGCACTGATCGCTCTTTCTCTTCTACCTCTGCAGTTTGCCAACTACTGCCGAGATCCAATATCTTCGTCTTTCGAAATTATTGTCAACCACGTGTAAAATATAGATAATTTCTCACTGTGTGTACATAGTAATATTTCATTATTGCTGGACTGGTACATATTTTTTTAACCACAAAATTTTTTTTTCGATTTATACACATCTTTTAAAATATTTTGTCATGAAATAAATCAATAAAAAACGCAAATGACTGATCATTTTAAGTTCCTTGTGATTAAAATAATCCAGATACGCTGCAATTTGAGTATTACTGGGTACCCTGTAAATTTTTACACTAAGAGTGCGGACAGAATTATGTTAATGATATTGACATTTATTTTTGCTTTCCTTGATAATGATAACAAACTAATAAATTAAATGTTGTTGATTGTAAATGATACAAACCGTTTCATTTACTAAGCCAAATTCCCCAAACGGTATCTACGAGGCTGAGTAAAATACATGTATGAAAATCGCGGGTGAAAATATTAGCGGATATAGCGGGTGAAAATTTAATTTGCCGCCCTAATAGGAGGCTCAGGGCGGCATATTCTCTCCATTCACACCCAACCCGACCCGCTCCCGCCCATGTTTTGGTACGTACTTATTTTTATTTCTGCCATTCGGAATGTTTTAGACACGAAATGTTGGACATTAAAAATCAATGATGCTCGACCCTTAAATTAAATTAAAAAAGAAATTAAAATGTTCCACTGACAATGTTGAAGAGTGGTTTAACTACATTTTTAGTAAAAAAATAAGTTAAATACATTTGAGTAAATGTTGTTCTGAATTTTTTTAACCGTAAACTTTAATAAACAAAAAATTTGTTAAATAAATTGCATTACACTTAAACGTTATGATTTAATTATTTCATTAAACGTATCATTAAACCAGCCAATTCTTTTTTTCTAATTACCAATTTGTAAATGAACGGGCCGTCCGAAAAAAAGACTTTGAAAATTTATTCAAAACAACACATTTGTTTCATATTTCAATAATATACTAAACTAATAATTATGATATACGTGTTTCCAAAAATTATCAAATCTGAATTAACAATAAAACGTGTATGAATAGATGAATTTAAAATAGATAGATAATTTTTCAGGTAAAGAGCCACAAAAAAAGTAAAAAAAAAATTTTTTAAAATGTATAGGTACCTTGACGGAATGCAAAAAAAACCTTTGATTTATTAATTAAAATTTTGATTTAAACTCTTCTTTGAGGCTGAATAAAACCACCACTTGAGAGATTGTGCGATTCGTATGAATTTTAATTTTATTTCCCAAAATGCTAACACCTGTTAAATAATAAATGTAACACCCACATCAGCATCAGTGGGCATAATTCATAAAATCTCCCGAGAATTCATTACGATCTCCAGTACAAGAGCTCCATACGTCACAATGTTGCCGGCACATAAAAATTAATAGCCCACGCCAACCCTGGCTTGCCCCCTCACTCGACCGCTCCCACCCTGTCAACTAAGGGTTGCCACACAACTTGGGCGCAACAACAATTTTCGGGTAGGGTTGCCGGTATCCAGCAGTTTGGATCTAGGTCTAGTTGGGCTTGGAATTTTAATAAAATCGTGATAGGTGGAAATAAAACCTACATGGCCAGTTCAGTTAGGAATTAAAATAGTTTCAAGAATAACTTGCTATTTTTTTGTTTCGTCTGGACCGTAACCATTGGAATAATATTTCACAAATTTTCTGAAGTTTACAAATTATATTATATGATTTACGAGAGAAGAAATTCGTAAATGTAAGTTGAAAAGCTAGTTTTTTAAATATTTAATTATGTAAATAAGCTTTCGTCTTTTGTTATTTTATTTATTGTTGAGAAAAATCTACAAAAGTTCATTAATTTATGAACATTATTCAACAACAATTACCACCTAAAGCTTGTCACCGTTCTAGCTAATGAAAAATATTGAGTTATTTGCCACGCGAAGCTTGTCACTGTTCTAGCTAATGAAAACTATTGATTTATTTGCCAATTGTAGTATGCATTACTTTACGGGTTGTTTAACCCATTACGCTATGATGACTGTAAATATAAGGTAAAATTAATTAAAAAGTAACATACAGCTACTTAACTGCTGATATGTACAGAAAAAAAGCCCTTATAATCCTCAGATGATTAAGGTAGCGAATAGCCCTATTAATGGGTAAATTTTGACGTGCATTTGAACGGCTTCTGGCTGCGTAGAACAGTGCGTGAGATCTCGCTCTAGTAAAATGATTGAGATCTCTTCCAGTATATTTGGATTCAATATACATTCAGAAATCAGCCTATAGAAATGTTTCCTAAGAAGCATTGGCGACGAGATTCGAGGGTGTTATAATCCAGCATCCTTGCTAAAAATAATGATGGATATAGGAATTGATATTTATTATTTTCTTTAAGATATAATATCAAAGCAATTGAATTTTCAATACAGTGCCATGTCTTCTAGATATAATAATATATTAACATTTAAAAAAACAATAACCAGAAAAGATACTCAATTGACTTTTATAATTTTTGCCGCTAAAAAAGCTTAATAACCTAACAATTTATCGTAAAAAATCACAAAAATATTCAGGTTTAAAAAATAGGATTTTAATTGTAAATAATAAAAGCAACGGCTATTGTCAAAAATAATAAAATATTTCAGAAAATTAACTGAATTTTTTGGAACGTATTATCTTCTTAATAATTTGATAATACTCAACGAGATGTAGAATTATGCCGTGAAGTCAGACTTTTATTGCAAAAGTTTATTAAATGCGTATATGTATGCAGAGGTACCCAATTCCAAGGTGAAAAAATGTGAAATCCGTTTTGAAGTAGCGGTAGCGTAATATCTCTGTCAAGTTAAGTGTTTAGTGTTTTCGGTGTGAATAAATTGAATAAGTCAGCAATAGAGTAGTCTCGCACACGTCCGTTCTACCTCTCCCGTGTCCGCCCTGACACAATGGGACGCGACGCCGATGCGTCCAACGCCGGACAGCGCGCACTGCTGCGATTACACCGGCTTACTCGCATAATGAAACCATATTGCTACACGAGACCATTTAGGGTTGTATTCTCCTACACACCGCAGCGAAAATGCTTTTTGAAATCATTAAGCATTTCGAAACGATGCGTTTGGCGTATTGTTTTGACTTCACACAAAATTTTAGTGACAGCTTTAAAACGAATTTACACATAATTTGTAAATGGGAATTTAACACAATGTAAAATGTAAATTATCGCATATTTATTAAAAGGTCGTTTTACCGTATGCTTCTCATAATTTTATTTCGTTATTTAAAAAAAACTATTTTTATTTTGTATCTAGGCGAATGAAGAATACAGTTTTGTTTCCGGTTCAATGGCTGCCCTTAGATAAAAATACTTCATTACAAAATCAAATAGAGATAAGTCCGCCTTGTTTTGAAGTGGTTAGCGTGTTTGTCTATCATTCATAGGATCGTCGGTTTGATTCGAGATATAGGTTAAGTAGGTTGTTTGAAGTGAAATGTTTCCCTTTTCCCTTCAACTGTAACTGATGATCAAAATCGTTGAATTTGGTTAACCAATGCAGTGCCTTATGCACCACTGGATATAGAAAGTAGAATGATGATGATAATTGAATTATTAGTAATTAAATAAAACGGGTTCAAACTGTCAGTAGAGTCGCAGTGAGAGTGTGGAGGGTGTGATTCAATAAAATGCTGCAAACGCCCAGCTGCATTCCACCGGCAACACTACTGACTAGTCCGACTCGTTGGCGTCCACGTCGCAAACCCTGAGCAATAGAATCACACTCATAACAGTGTGATTAATAGAATCACACTCATAACAGTGTGATAACGAGAGGATTGAAGGCAAGTTTCTGGCGCCTCGAAACCAGAACCAGCTAAGGGGAGGTAACCCCGACAGAAAAATCCACCAGAGAAGGCAACGGGAAACCATTCTAGTCATCTTTTCCCAGGAATCACTATGGCGAGAACTTCAATAAACTTTTGTCCTGGCTGCGGAATGTAAAAGTAGCGCAGGACCAAGATGCTTTCGCTGTAGTGATCACCAACGTCAGGGGACCTGACGAGGCACCACAAGAAAAATAAATAAAAAATCGAATTGCCGCTTTTTTGTATGGATTTTTAACCTAAATTAAAAAATTTACACGTTAAATAAAAAAGTTTGAAACTGATATTTTCGTTTCAAGTAAAATGATTTTTAATATTTTTTAAGCTCGCGACAGGTCTAATCCGAAGTTTTTCCATGTGAAAATTAAAATAACAAATAAATAAATAGGATAGTTATTGTTTTTCAACTTTTATTTACTTTATTGTTTTTTTTTGTACCTCAACAGCCCAGACTGGAGGCTCCATAACAATAGTTAATAACATACAGGACAGATGAGAAAAATCTCATCAAATTTTTATGTTCCCACCGGAAAGCAAACCTGAAACCTTCCATGCGAGAGTCAAACGTCTTGACTATTACACCACAAAGGCAACTCTTTTATTTTTTATAATATCCATTATAGTAAAAAAAGTCGCGTTGCACTGTTTATTGATTGTCCATTGGCATAAAATTATATCATATCATTGATATAAGAGAACATTGACAGAAGACACATAAAAATATCTGATTTAATCCTCACAAACAAATATTTGCGTGAGAATGGAACATCATATTAAATATCTATCTTTTCATGATACGAGTACATAGCTCAGATTGATATATTTTCATACTTTTATTCATCGATTTTTCGAGGTTCATACATATGAATACGCGATTTAGATTTAACAAGCATTTTTTGTTGTATTGAAACGTGATGTTAAAAAAGTAAAAACAAAAGTTTTTTAGAACCCAAAAAAAAGAGATTTAGTACTTAGTTTTACTTAATTTTTTATACAAGGGTTTTTTAAAACTTATTAAACGTTTCATATTTAAACAATTAAAACATATTATTTATCAACATTATTTTGGTACGTGTATTTGTACATACACAAATCTGGATTTCTCCCAAGGGGGAGTAGGTATATATTTTTATTTATATCCCTACAGAGATGAGGTAGAATTCTTTCAAATTCAGGATTATGGATATTCGAGCGTTTACAGGGCTTATGACCTGTCATTAGCTGGGTTAAGTGGCCACTTTAAGTAGGTACTACAACATTCCCCATTCCGATTATTAGCGAATATCCACACAGGTAACATTTTTGATTTTTGTATATATGTTACTAAACGAGAGGAAGGTTTCTCGTTTAGTACTTAAAGTGGCCACTTAACCCAGCCAATGACAGGTCATAAGCCCTGTAAACGCTCGAATATCCATAATCCTGAATTTGAAAAAATTCTACCTCATCTCTGTAGGGATATAAATAAAAATACATATTATTTATGTTCAAAGTATTAACTTCAAACACTTATATTAATGTTTGTTAACGTTAGTATTTAACCACCTACCGACTTTTTCTGTCTACCAGATTTGCGCATGTTTGGACATGGTGGTGTTTGCATCTCTTTTATCTTTGCATTTAATGTATGCATTTTTTCGTAAATATATGAACTCGTTTATACGGCGATGGTAAAGGTAAAAGTGTATTTTTGTATTTGCACGTGGGTGTAGTAAGTGTCTTGACAAAGAGACGGGCACGTCTCAAAACCGCTGGATATAAAAAGTTGGTTCAGCGGTTAAATACTAATAGCTACAAACACTTATTAATTTTAAAATATATATTTAAAAAAAAATAGTCATGTTACGAGGAGGCAGAGCTGGATCTAAGGAGCGCTAGCACTCCGTCTTTTACTGAAAAAGAACAGGAATATGCAGTAATATACACGTTTGTAAATCAATACAAACATACGAGTATATTATTATATTGTCGTTGTTCAGGCAAAAGTTACTAATCCAAAAAACACAATTTCAAGAAATCGGAATTTTAAAGTTTGCAGACCATGGGAAAAGCAGATTATTGTATTTCAGATGTTTTACGTTGACGATTGTCTTTATATATTTTTTTAATTTAACGTGTTTAATAATTATTTAAGGCGAAAGTACAAATGAAAAAAACGAAAAGAATGCCACATCAAAGAAGAGCAAACCTCTTGTACGTGTTGGTGTGGTACTAAAATATTCATTGCTAAAGTACAATATGATTTTTATGCATGCCTTGAATATATTTTTGTTATGTTCATAAAAGTATTTAGTAAATAAATTGAATAAAAATAAATGGAAAAATGAAAATTTTCAAAATAATGTTTTTAACATTGTGATTCTTTTTTGGGTGATACCGTGTGTATTGGATTTGTTCCAACGTTTACTCTGAAGATGGCTCCGGCAATGGTAACCGCAACGTTGGAACAAATCCAACACACGCAGTATCACCCAAAAAAGAAACATATTGATAACAGTGACCGTGAAAACCTTCGCACCTATTTGATGTTTTAAAAAATTCTTCGTGTCTTTTTAATGAATTTAATTTAAAAACGTTTTTTTCAAATACGTTTTCATATTTTTAGAAGGTTTTTAATGCTGCAAAGTAGTTTAAATTAGCAAAATATAAAAAAATAAAAAAATACAAAGGAAACACATAAAGCGAAAGTAAACACGAAGAAAACAAAATGAATACTATTCATTGTTTATAATTTAGACAGACAAAGTAAAAAGAGATAATGGAATAAAGAAAATATTTCAAATAATTAAAATTATAGTTGCGGTTAGAATACGTTTTATATAAGGAAATATTTAGTATTTGTTCGTTTTTTTTTTATTATACAAATACTTAAACATAAACAAAATTTTGTAATTAGGAAGAAAACTACCATACAAATCTGATAAACTATCAATAAATTATATCTGCCTTAAGTGATTGGTACTTGAAGAAATTTTATTGAAAGTCACACCATTGTTTTACACTTACAACATATTATTTCAATTGGAGCAACATTTTTCTAACAAATTAACCATTGTAAGTTTAACCACTTAGGAACATAATTTTATGCTTTGAATGGAATATTCAATTCAAAACTGACCTTTGCCTGAGCGGCAAAGATATTATGTAAGTAATTGTTGGGTTTTTTGTGCTAACTGAACCCATGGTCAGTCCGGCTCTGAGTAGTAGGAACTCGATCTCTCGAAATAAATCCTGCAAGATGGACAAATTTAAGGAAGGAAACTGGCGTATCTCTTCTAAAGGTCTCGAGAAACGCCGAAGACTGAAGCTCATGGTGCAGGATCTTAGCGACGTGCTTCCTTTCTGCCAACGTAACCACAATTGTTTTAATAAGAACAAACGATTTAAAAGAATGTTAATAACAAATTTTATAAAATATCAAACAAATACTAGAGTTTTTTTGATTTCCAGATATGATTTTGAAGCCATTTTTAACAAATCATTATAGTGGGAATAAGGAATTATTCTTATTCATGATAATTGAACTACAGTTAATTCAAAATCAATTTTATTAAAAAAATAATCAAAAGACGGCTACAAAAAAAACAATGACGTGCTTAATTAGAGAAACCAGTAGCAATTGATTAAAAATACCAAATTTAATCGCCAAAGTTAAACACAAGTGTATTCACTCGAAAGGGTAGACCTTGTTTGTTGGGAAGTAGTAAACAAGCGATAGGGGTAAACTAATTATAAGAAACACACGAGGTTCACTTATTTACCCGAAAGCTGAGCATCCCTGAAACTCTCACACCGAAACAATGACGGATGGTAATCAAAACGGAATGGCCATTCCCGGGCGGCCTGTCTTTAGCGGAACCTCCCCTACAGCAAGCGGCACACCATAAAAGGGAAGCAAGACTTGATTATTAAGCAAATATGTTATATCCATTTGTAAGCATTTTTTACATAGTGACCGTAGATTTATTAATCCCTTTTGGTGTTGTGGGGATTCGGAATAAAACATGTTTCACACCCTTCAGATAATCTTCAAATGAAATATAAAATTAAGCTTTGTTAAAGTTGGTCGCGATCGCATCATTGAGTCAATTTTGTTAATAACTTTCTATGAGATTTGAAAGTGTAATAAAATACAGGTGAAATTAAATATGGTTTTTAATTAATGCTGAAACACTGCGATTTAAGTACATATGAGCCTTATGAGTCACTAAGAGTAAACAAACTAGCCAGATCGTAAATATGTTAATGCGAATTAGTTCTTCATCTCTGTTGAAGTAGCTGATACTTGGATAAATAATCTATTTCAAACAATGCAGATACAACTCACATTAACTTTATTGACTAAATTGTCAAAAAATATTAGAACTAGAAGTGGTTCGTGTCCTTACGAAATCATCTTTGTTGCTATGCGCCTTGTTTAGTAAAACAATGTAAGGCTGTCAAAGGTCACCCCCACAAACCTTTATCAACGAAGGCTTTACTGTGTCTCAGATTCAACTTGTGGTACTGGATTATATTATTTTTAGGTCGAAGGAGTCCTTTTACCTCCAGGTAGAAAAATATAAAATAAATTAAACGAATGTTTTATTGGCAATGTTAAATATGCGTAATTTAGGCACCGATTTTGTCGTTTAACTAAATCCGATATAAAAAATCATATTAAAATAAACGGTTTTAGCTTTTTGATTTCATTTTAAAACTAACATATTGAAAAAGTGAAAAAAGGTGTTCTTACATAGGTTGAATGATAAGTGGGTATAAATTGATCACGTAAAACAGCCAATGTTAGTTCAGTTATCACTTTAAAAGACATAGCTTTCTATTCCTTTCTTAAATAATTTTCCGATTCTGTTGAAATATGAGACTTTTTTTGAATTTGTAAATGAATGAAACAATTTTTGAAAATAAAACAAATTTTAAAATGAAAATAACTGCACATATTAATAGTTTAGAGAGAGATTTTTTGGAAAAATATATAAATCAAAAAACTTAGTACTTTATATAATTGATATACATATTATTTATACTTTTATGTATTTCATTGCTTTATATTTGTTTTTTTATTATATTAGTATACTATATTGTTTATGTTTAAGTAACGTGTATTCTTGGCACATATTGTATGTACTTTATATTTGCATAATAACGATTTTTAATTTCTTACATTTGATTAGCTATGCATTTATAATTAAGTAGTTAAAGTTTATTTTTTATGTTATTGTTTTATTAGTATAGCACTACTTGTGCTCTAAAAGATAAAACAATCTCCATCTTAGAACAGGCTGAGCCATGTTAGATGGAGACTATCATAAACAGAGAACACTACGTTTTCATTTTAAATTGGTTTTATATAGATTCCCTCAATTTGTTGAAGAGACCACATCACTTATGACGAGGTTCTCAACAGAATCAAAGAAGGTAGGCATCTAATTAAAAAAAATTCAGAGAGGCGAGCCCGATGGATCGGCCACATTATGCATCATGAGGGTATCTTGCACGACATCATAGAAGGAATGGCTGATTGGACAAATTATAGAGGACGCCCCCGACGGGTATATTTGGAGCAAGTGTGCGAAGATTTAAACTGCGCCTCATATGTCGAGCTGAAGAGGGCTGCATAAAATAGAGACCAATGGAGGACGAGATGCAGGACTTTGCTGCAAACCAATCTCCAGGATTGAGACTGCGAAAAAGAAGATTCACTGTTATTTAATATGTATACTTGTTTTATGCATTAAATTTATAAAATATTTTTTTTTTAAATGTATTACACTGGAAAATACGAATTTACTTGTTTTCGACTAACTTTAGACATCTGAATCCAAAAATGACCCCAGTTTTTTGTCCATCACGTCAACGTTATAAGCTACAGGATACCCTCTATTTGTCCTATAACTCATACAAAATGTACAAAAAAATAAAAATAAAGGAAAAATTTCATCAAATTCACAGAAAATATTTTTATTCAAACCTTTGTTGCATATGGTGACTGTAAGTTAAATTGTGTTAATAAAAGTAGTAAAGTTATTTTACCAAACGGCAAACATACATATTATGAATTGGGTTAAAAAAAACACAAAGATAAAAGTGTTAAAAAATTTTCCCCAGGGTTATTGATATGTTTTAAAAAAGAACATATATTAAATTTTGAGCGCATGAATAAATACCAAGGTAAAACAATCCTTACTTTTTTTAGTTTGAGCTGTTAAAAAGTTCATGATTAATTAAAAAAATATTTATAAGAAAAGTGCTCATATTTTCAACATGATTACTCTACACTTTTAAAAAGCTAACGTACAAGTTTGAGCCAAGAAAACTAAAAGTTCAGCGCAGGTCAACATATTTCTATTAATTTTAAACTTTTATTTTTCACGTTAGAGGGGAGATTCAAAGAAGGCTTCGAAGATAGGAAAATGTAAACGGTAATAAGTATGCGCATTATATGGAGTTGTTCCAGACATTTAGAGGCGTTTGCGGGTCTCTGTGACGTAGAAGCCGAGGTTTAGAGGTCTGAAGAGCTTTCTCTTCATTACGGGTAATGAAAAAAGTTGCACTGGTCTCACCGGTCCCTACCGAATTGCCTTAAAGAGGAGGTTGGGAAAAACGCTACCAAAGAAAATCATTAAACTGAACAAGATAAAATAATATTTTTAAATATAACATCGACATTAAATAAATAAATCACTTCTGCGTACAATATCATGTTCTCAAAATGTGCACTATGTTATTTGAGGGACTTTAATGTACTAAAGACAATTCATTCAATAGATTTTTTGGTTTAACAACTGCAATTTTTTTATCAAACACCGTATTTCGCCACAAGAGCGGTTGGATGCTAAACATGATTTTATGGTTTATTTAAATATTTCCATTATTAAAGGTAGTTAGACATTTTTTTATGTTCCTTATTTGGCGGCCTCCGTGGTGAAGTGGTCAAGACGCTTGACTCACGCACGGAAGATTCCGGGTTTGATTCCCGGTGAGAGCATAACAAATTAAATGTGACTTTTCTAAAGCCTGGGTGTTCTGTGATGTAATTCACAACTGTAATTGGGCCTCCTGACCTGTTGTTGTGCAAAAAAAAATAAATACATAAATGTAATCAAATTCATCAGTTTCAATTCACCTAACAAGACAATGAGACGTCTTATCCCATTTAAATATATTGCCAGTATGAAATACCCCATCATCATCGTTCCATATACGCACCTAATGGTGCATAGGGCACTGAATTGGTACACCAATCGAAACTTATCATGATCATTTGTTTTTTTTTTACATGAAGGTAAGATGATCAGTCTTACGCTTCCGGTACCAGTCCAGGGGCTATGAAATATTTTAGTGTAAAAAAAAAACCCCATTAATTAAATATTTCTTTTTTACCCTGTCGGTAATCGAACCCGAGACCTGTTGCATGGTAGGCAAATGCACTAAACATTACACCACGAGGCCGACAAAGGCAAGACAATCAAATACAACAAAATGAAAATCAACAATGAGCGTCAATTGATGATCGGAAATAAATCCATCGAGCAGGTGTCTCAATTCAGATACCTGGAACTGTAAGTTTCTAATCAAAATGATCTTTACAATAAAATACCAATACAACAGAAGCTAGATCAGTATGTCTAAAAGACTTTGTCTGGAAAAATAAACATATGCATGTAGAAAGCAAAGTGCGAATCTATTAAACTTGTGTACGGTCGATAATTACATGCAAAATTTAATCAAGGACAGACACAACCAAAGCAAAAGCACCGCTAAGAACTGCAGAAATTAAGACATTCCGCACTATTCTCGGAAAGATGCTGAGAGCCAGGATCAGAAATATTGTCATACGCGAAGTCTGCAACATGAAATATATTGTGAGACGGGGCAAGAAAAGGAGACGATTCTGCCACGACCACGTGGAAAGAATGGATACACACGCGCTAGCAAAAACCACGCCAGAGGGTAGCCGCCAACCTGGAAGACCTTTAAAGTGGTGGCGAGACAAATGGAATTTGGTGTCTTAGGAGACTTCTTTGTAATAACCAGATCCTCTTATCTACTTCAAGATGAAAAAAAAAAGAAGAAGCCAGTCTCGAAACTAATGTAAATATTAATTCTTGGTTCCCTAAGATTTCACATTTTCGGGAACGAACATACAACGAATATTAATGAACTTTATTTGACTTTGAGGTTATTTACAAAAGAACTTTACTTTACATATTCTTCAGATTATTTATCATAGTTATGTTGATTATCATTTTAAATTTAAATATTTCGTCTTGTTTATTTTTTCATTATTTTTATTTTCTTCGTACAACGAATTAACTGTACAGATATTTCTGTATTTTAGGAAGTTATTATAAAATATGCGTAGTGCTCGTTGATTATTATTTACGTGTTTACAAAAAGCCGTATACCAAGAAATGGCAGTTTAAATACTCTAAAAATACTTACAGAATTAGGAAATACGATAATAAGACGATACTAAAAATATTCAAGTTTTTTTTTTAAATATAAATACCACATGATTTGTATCGCAGTAAAAAAAATAATGAAATGTTCTCGGCACGGGTTACCCAAGTAAAGGCACAATGTATTCTAGTTGGTCTGAGATTATTTTTGCGATAAATTATTTATTGGATTTAAGATTGGTATCGTTTTCTCAATTTTTACAATAGGTTTAGTATAGGTATAGTTAAATAGAAAAAATAATATTAGAACTAAATATTTTTAATGACAAAATACGTATTTTCAAATGCATTTGACCGTATATTCAAAGCCAATTTTCAGTTTAGTTAATATAACTAGAACATAATTGTAATGAATTAATGTCGGTTAAATTTGATCCTGGTGGAATGTGAATTTCAATCTGGAATTTGAGAATTTGTTTTAAATCATTTGAACCACATATAATTTGCAAACGCACACAGTTTTTAATAAAACAACGAAACTGTTCAAATTAACTCGGTTAAAGCTGACCACACGGGTGTTTTATTCTCGTTAAATTGACTGTTGCATATTATATAGGGAACCTACCTCACATATTGCATTTCTAGCATTTGTATGCGAGGCCTGGGCCCCAAAAAGCGCACAATACATAAAATTGCGGAGTATGTAAAACAGAGCAATATGTAAAATTGAATCCCGCCTTTACCCCATTTACCCCTTACGCCTCCCTTCCCTTTCCTCGCGGCCCGACTGGCCGCTACCTCCCCCGAATGATACCGTACAGGAAAATTGGATTCCAAGTATGATACGACGCTGTTTATTATACAGTTTTGTATTTTGTAGCCAGTAACGACGGTTAAATGAATCAGATTTGAGCTTTTTTGTTTTACAACTCCCGGAGCGGGGACTTGAACGATGATGTAATTATTTTTACTTTAATTAAGTTTTTGAGGTGAATTTCACGAATGAAATATTATGTCATTTTTCACAAAAAACAAAATACTTTTTTAAATAAAAAAATGCTGTATAACAAAATGTTTTGAAACAAATTTAACAAATACCACCTACACGGAAGAGCGTTTTCAGATTCATTAATATGCAATTTTAACAGTTTTATGATTTTTAAAATTTTAACAAACATAAATCGTTGGAGAGCGATAGTAATTTTATTTGTTTTTCGCTAATTTTTGTAATTTTTGTGAAAATCAATTTAAAGGCGCTTTAAATGAATATTCTTATATGAAAACCAGACAGTGAAGTTACCACATAAAAAAGAGCTAAGTTGCTGAGCTGAGCTTTCGGCTAACTAAAATATATTTTTGAAAATAAAAAAAATCCCTATTTGACAACAATATTTTGAGTTTGTCCAAATTTTTGTAGACAAGAACTGAATTCAACTCTCTGGGGAGCTGTTTATATTAACATATTACAACAGAGATGAAGAACATTTAACAGATGAAAGAATTGAAGAAATATAGATGTTCAAATATAGGCAGAATGGTGAATGTTACACAGTGTGTAAAGTGGCCACTTAAACCAGCCATTCACAGGTCATAAGCCCTGTAGATGCCTAGACTTCTATATTACCTTCTCTTAAATGTTCTTCATCTCTGTTGTAATATGTTAATCTCTATTTGCTTAAAAAAGACAAGTATATGAATCGTGCATATTGCCGGTGACAACATACGGACTAGAAACCATGTCTGTAACACGAAAAAGTAGCCAGACATAAAGATCCATGGAAAGACAGATGTTCGGTGTATGTCTAAGAGACAGAGTAAGAAATAAGGCGCTGAACCGGAGTCGTGGAAATCATGGATCGTGCAGCAACATTGAAATGGCAGTGGGCAGGACACTTTGCGAGAAAAAATTACGGTAGGTGGACATCCAGAATAATAAAGAGGAGACCACGGGAAAACAAAAAAAAATGTTGGAAGGCCACAGAAAAGATGGGTCGATGACATTGCCTCTATTGCTGGTAAAACATGGATGATGAAAGCGAGTGATAAGAAGGAATAGAGACGTTTAGAAGAGGTTTTTATCCAGCAGTGGAGAGAATAAGGCTGAAGAAGAAAGAGAACAAGAAGATGTCTTTCAGCAACAAAAAAATTCCATGATTTTGGCCTAATGCCTTTTAGATAAAAGAAGTGTTTGCAATTTTAAAGGATTTCGGTGAAATATTTTCTTTTGTACTTGAATGACATAAAAAATTATCTCAGACTTTTTTGCGTTTTTAAATATGTGAAAATATCCAAATAGACGCCAAAAATTTTAAAATCTCATTCATCATATTATCGGATAGTGGAACCGTCAATCCAAACGAACTTCACTACTGCAAAATATCTCAAAGCGGAAGATATAAAAAGTTTGACGCAAAGCATAGTTGTTGGGCGTAATCTTCTATACATTTGTGTGTCGATCGTTGACCGTCCGACAATAAGGCAACATGCCGCTACATCACACCTCCTCTGTAAAGTGTATGTAGAATGCGAACCGTATTTAGGTTTGATGCATTATAGCCAATTCCCACTATCTCCATCCGACCGCCGTAATGTTTCCTCCGCCCTGGTGCTTGGGAGCCCGCCCATGACAATAACCGCCCGCCCTCGAGGAAGTGGGCGGAATTATGAATCCACAGCCCAAATGTATAAAGCTATTTAGGAAGGATACACAAAGCTGGCGCAAGACATGGAGCTGAAAAGAACTTCTTTACTCTAACAATGATTACGAAAAACTACTTTTTTACGGGCGCAGTTTATTCTACTCGCAATTTATCAAAAAAAATACTATGGACTTATGAACTTCCAAGAGTTTTCTAATAATAAAAGGTGATCAATTAATGCAGCCAATGGCATAAAAAAAGTCTTAACAATACTTTTATATAACATTCTTACAAATCTTTTTAGGTCTGTATTGACGCGTCAATATAATATGAGTTTCTTAAAGTTAAAATTGAAAAACAATTAAGTATTCATCTACCAGCATTTTAATATGTTAATGATTAACTCTTGTGTTGCTGGGATGTCACAATAGTCGATATACACAAGACTTGATCTATCTCTCTAATTTTTTAAAATTATGAATTCGTATTTTTTTAATCTTCAAATGGGCATTTTCACACCAGATTTGGAAAAAAAAATTGAAAAACTATGCTGGATGTAAATACAAAAAAATATATATCCTTGCCAAGCGAAGAATGAATGTCCGTTAATTTAACAACACATCTGTACAAGAGAGATCACGAAGATATAACTCGTAACAAGGAAGACAGAGACGCTATTTTGTGACGGGTGTTGTGTCAAACAGATTCAGTCGGTTGTTGACAGTGATGGAGGACGCACGCGCGTAATATGAGCGGGGTATTTATGAATTTCAATTTGTTTTGGTACGACAGAAGCAAATTTTAATATGTTTATTTAAATAAATTATAAAAAATGAATTATTTAACAGTATGTCTCCGTGATTTTATTTTCAAATGTCTGAGCATAGTCTGAGAATATTCCATCTTTTACTACCGGTAACACGATGTTACAACACCGCGTGCAAAGGGATTATTAACCACAGTCTGTTAAGAGTAAACATATTAAAACAATATAGAAATCTAGGCTGTCGCTGTCTATTTTAGAGATATATAAATAAAACTACTTTGTAATAAAATAAGTAAAACCATAAAGTTAGTGATAACCATACATTTATTTTTTGGGTGATACCGTGTATATTGGATTTGTTCTGACGTTTCTGCTACCATTGCAGGAGCCATTTTCAGGGTAAACTTAGTGTTTTGTAGAAAAAAGTATGCGTTTTAGTACTAGTAATTTGTACCGTGTCGCAGTCGGCAGTAGGCACATTTCTATTTGTTTTTGTAGTATGTAGTACTGGAAGCCATGTTAAGTTAAGAACAAAAGTCATGTTGAGTTTAAGTAGCCGAAACGTCGGAACAAATCCAACACACACGGTATCACCCAAAAAAGAAACAAATGGATAACAATGACCACGAAAACCTTCGCACTTATTTAACAAAGTTAGTGTTTCAAATACAAAATTTATGAAAATTACTTTGTTTTATGAACCACAACCAGCTAGTTTTGGAATTATAGTTATTATATAACACTTAAAAGGGCAACGTGTAAATGCCAAAACTAGTCGGTTGTGTCAATAAAAAGTAGTTCATAAAATAAATTAATTTTATTTATATTTCGCTAAAATATAAAAATGATCCACTGAGTGCTACAAATATACAAAATATATTATTAGCTAGTCAAAAAGGTTTCTTTACACACTGTGAAACATTCACAATTTTGACTATGTTTGAATACCCATACTGAGATTTATGTGGATGAGGTTCATCGAGCTAACTGCGCAGATCAATTCCACCTACATTGACAAAAGTTTTAGCTCTCTAACATCACTTAAGTCAACATATGGAAGATTGAAGTAATATGGAAAAACCAAGGCAGAATGGTGAATTTTATACAGTAAGTAATGTGGTCACTTAAACCAGCCAATGACAGGTAATTAGCCCTGTATTAATTTTTATTGCACCGCAATTAATGAAAGTGAATTACAGCATAAAACACCCAGGCTTGAGAAAAATCACATTTAGTTGTTCTGTTCTTATCTGAAATCAAACACGAAACCTTTCGTGTGACGTCGAAGTTCTAATGGTGATTGATGTTATGCAGGACGTAGAAGCTGCGATCACTTTATGGGTTCCTGTTCCATGTTTATGCTTTATTAATGGCCTCCCTTTAGGGTGCAAGTCGCATTCCGTTCTTTGCCGCAGATGTAGAAGATATTTGTTGGACACCAGTTTAGCATTTGGTTGCACATTCAGGACAATCCCCTGACATATATTTAGAGCACCGCATAAATTATATTTTGATATTAATTTATTTAAAAAAAAATACTTTACTGTCACATGAAGCTGGAATTTGGTCATGTTGATTTAACGAATTGATTGATGATTTGATGATTTCGGTTTATTTTATACCACGCCGCTGATGATCAAATCCTGTGTCGTGGAAAAAAAAATGTTGAAAATTCGAATAATTAATAGTTTTTTTACTTTTGCGACCGAAACACTGCATGATAAAAGAGGTGATGACGAAGTAGAAGATAAGTTTAAAAATGAATACATCACGTCCACTTTGCCGGAATTGAACGCAAGACCCCAAACATTATCGAGGCGGATTTACATCCACTCGATAATCGATCGATCCGAAAGCTAACTATATTTTTTATTTCCCTGGACACAGATACTATTGAATATTCAATTATATATTTTTTTTCGCTTCCTGGAGACATTTTTAAAAAAACAATAGCAAAAGCATTTTCTATTAAACATTTACTTACCTACATTGTTACATTATTTATTTTCAATATAAAAACATTAAGTCAATAGTGATTAATTACATAAAAAAGATATGGTTGAAAGACTTTAAAACATTCTTTAAAAATATCTTGCCGAGAATATTATTTAACATTCTCATCATGGTCTATCAAAGTGTTAACAAAATTCTCAGCAACATTTTGGAATACGCGACCTTTTTACCAGTATCAAAAATCTGTCGATCCCCCAGGACCTTAATTTTACTATAAAAGCGGTTTTAATGATTTTAATAATTATTAGTAGCATAAAAAAACACTTTAAAATTTGCAATTTTGAATTTTCGCAAAAACAGCCACTATCGGCCTTCTATTGGCCACGCCCCCGATACGTCACGATTCAAATTTATTTGTTTTTGGCCATTGAAATTTGTCAAGAACAATATCACAAATCTTTACGTCACAACAACGTTTTTAATTTCTTTTTTACATTTATGTATGAAAACGTTTCTCCGCAATATTTTTCACCTCTCCACTTTCTCACAGAAATACGAATATTGTTATTGAAGTCGAAGACTTATACCATTTTTTTATTTTTACTTTGCTCGCGACCGCGACCTCTAAGTAAGGCTTTGTAACTCCCATGAGGGTCATAGATTGAAAAACACTTGTCTATCACACGGGAGAGAACACTTTTCGTTCCTCGACATACCGGATCATTCTTTAGCTATTCTTTTTTTGTTCAAGGTGCTAGATTTTAAAATGAGCTACTTTTCATTTAAAAAATGCACCTTCCTTGGTAACTTCTAAGAAATGCCTGAAACGTTTTAATATATCCTTAGAACCGTAACTTTCCTTCAATTTTCGAAATTACTTTTCTTTCATGAGTCCTTTTTTCATCTGTTTCCAAACTCATTGTATGAACCCATATTCCTGATCATCTAATAAGCGTGGCGAAAGTATTTTTTCAATAAGTTTTTTGAAATTTGCCAACTAAAAAACAACAGAAATTCAAAAAAAAGCATGTGTTTTTATATTTCTAAAAATATTGATAACTAATTTCGACGAATTTTTTTAAGGAAAATTATGTTATTTGGTTGAAAGATACTAATAAGCCCATTAAAGGAGAAGAAGAATGAAATAATAAAAATCAAATTAAATTTTTGAGCAATTTTGTGAATTTTACAGCATAGATGTAATTTTTCAAAGGTGTAAAATTATTTAGTTTACAAAGATAAAAATATATTGAGTAAGCACTTTTTGCAATTTATGGATAAAATAAAGATTGTCTAAACATCAGCTGCCAAAGTCGTTTACTAAGTAATTTAGAAAAATTAAATAAAGTTTTCCTAGAAATAAAAGTACCCCTGAACACAAAGCTCCCAGTCGAGCATTTATATCTTCCACTTGACATAGAGGATGGAGAGGTTTTAACTTTTCTAAAGTCTTTTATTTGATAACTTCACGGGATAACATCTTCTGTGAACTTGATTCGAAAAGATATTATTCCGTCCTCTGGAATGACATTATATGATTTAGAACTCTGTAAAGTTTTGTTTGCGAAGACAATGAAAATGTCAAACTTAGATATTAGTATGACGGATGTTAAAATGCATCCAAGTTATTCAGATCGAAAAATATTCTAATCAAAGAAAAAAAAAAAAGATTTTTATCCAGATAATTTAATTTTTTGCGGGTACTAAGAAATTAGTAACAATATTATTTAATAAGTTCTTTTAAATTTTTGGATAAAAAATTTAAACTGAATGCAAAACATTCCTTTACTCATCACTAAATTGTACAAATTATGTACCATTTTTTTAACAAAAATTGTTTGAAGTCTGTATATTCCCAAACAGCATGGGCAAAGAACATAAATCATTTATGGTGAGATATTTTGTTTTATCATTTAAATAAGTTGTTTTGTTTTGATTTCTTTTTGTAAAATTGTATTTGTTAAGATTAAATAAAATAAAAGTAGCATGGATAATTTACCTCGAGAGGGAAGACCACATTTAAGGAGAAATGAAGTCAATGTTAAAAATCTCAAGTCTAAAAAATCGTCGAAATAACATTGACTCCATATTTAAGTTTAATTTACTGAATGGCTTAATTGATCTACCATCGTTACTGGAACAAGTGGCATTCAATGTTCCAATCAGCCGGTTGCGAAATAATAATGTGCTGTTCCTCGATCAACGCAGCAAAAACCATGGCTTGCATGCACCAATGTCCCAGTTGTGTCGTGTTGTAAACTCGAGACAAGATCTGGACTTTTTTGGTGCAAGTCTTTATTGACTTTAAAAAACACTAGTAGTCATTTTTTTTGTCCTAGCTTTTATTTTATTTAGTTGTATTTTATTTAATTAGTACCCGTATTTATTATAAATGAACTGCATAAGTCCGTCAATTAAATAAATAAACAAGTAAATAAATATAAACAAAATGCATACTTGAAAATCATTAAATTATTAACAATAGTTATGAACTATATTATTGATAAACGGCCTTTGTATTTTCTTTTTAACTTTGCTAAACTGTAGTTGTTTCGATTAAACGCTTTATTGGAAAATAGAAAAAGAAAAAGAAATTATTTTAATAAATGTCATTATATATTTGTATATAATCACTTACCGAATTCTTTATCTCTACTGGTTTCGTGACGCACCCGTTTCTTTGTCAGGACACCAATGAAACCAAAATGCAACGACGAACGAAAAGGCGAATAGCAAATCTAAAAGTGTTGCAATTTGAAAATAATATACTAACTTTTTTGATCGTGATAGTAATTAATATTATTTGTTAAGATAGTGTATAATACTGTGCTTAATGTTTCTAATATTATATTTTCTTACTTTTTTGGATTGATTGACTTTTTTGATTGTCAGGAAATGTTTTCTTTTTATGGACCGTCCCAAATGATTATTTTTATAACTCGTTGAAGTATAATATCTTGTTCATGAATTGTATGTTTTATTGATATAAAGAAAAAAAAAAAAAACCATGTAAAATTTTCCGCTTTTAATAAATTTAGCAAAAACGTAAAAATTAATTAAGAGTTTTTTTTTTTTTAATAATTCGATAGTACAGAATTTTATCGTTTACACATAAAAAGAGGTGGGTTTTAATTGTTATTTTTTGAAATATATGTATACATGTTAAGATTTGATGTTTATCTCTAGGTGGGTTGAAACGCATTAGATTTTGGTTTATGTAAATCCGCCACAGAAGCTGTATAGGGTAATTAAATAGGTAATTCGCTCTCTTACCGCTCTGCCTTGCATACCTAGCTCCCGAAACAAGAGTCGTGTTCAGTGGTCCCTATTTTTGCGGATCCGCAGTACCAAAAAGCCTAAGTTTCAATGTTCTTAGAATGAATCTGCAAAAAAGTACCCCTCGTAACAGTCCACAGTTAAAGGAACCTTTACAAAAGTGTGGTATTTTGAAACGTCGTATTTATTTTGTAACGCCAAATAACATTATTTTTTGTAGAGAACAAATATTAAGAAATATTGGAACCGTATAAATCAATTTTCCAAATTGGAATGTGAAGCTAATGAAATTTATTAAAGTCGAGTATACATAATTATAATTTATTAGTTGGGGGATTTCATCGTTAGAAAATCCTGTTACTGTATTTTTACACGCTATGGAGACATTTTCATGATTTATTTCTAAGGTAGTTCGATTTTATGTTGTTTGTTAGCAATAATTGAATTTTGTTGTATATATTGGACTGATATATTAACCATAAAAATACAGCAGAACTTTTTCTGAATAGAAAAATAGTAATTGAATAATTTGTTAATAAGTTGAACGAAAAAAAAAACATCACGATAATTTGTGTATTTATAGGGAGAATTTTTTTATCTGTATTTTATAAGTACCGACATTGTTTTATGTTTTAAAATATACAAATATAGAAAATACGTTTATATTTATTGATTCAGTAAATAAACGTGCTTTTTATACGATATTTTTGAAGCAGGGATTAGAATATTAAATATTTCTCATCATCATGAGAACAAATATTTTAATCCAAACTAACGTTTCTGTTATTTAACCACTTATCTAAAAATACTATTAAATCAAAAAAATATATTGCAGATTGCTCTAGTTTTTTTCAAATCTTAAAAGCGTTTTGGAATACAGCTCATGTTATGAATTATCACTTCAAACATAAACTTTAATTGCTAAATACTTTTTCTTTTCTGGCAGTGAATTGAGAACTGCAAGAAAATCTAAAAGTGAAAACAAAAAAAAAAAAATCATTACTTCTCTCATTAGAAAGTTTACTACCTGGCAACACTAAAGAAATTTCCATTTGGTTTCTTCAACAATCTAACAGATGGAAATATAATTAAATTTTTAAGTAATGCATTTGATACTTGAACATTCATTTGTTAATTACACATGAAATGTGATACCATCCTGTTTCTTTAAGATCTTAGCAGTATTTTTACACTTTAAAAGGCACACAACACGGCATAGTTCAATTCAAATCAAGAGTTGCGTACTGAGCGACATCTACAAATAATCTAATGGGTCGAAACGTAAACCTACTCATTTTTGAGTAGTTTAGTAGCCTTCTATTTGGTTTCTGGACTATTCTTAATTCTATGGAATCAGTTAAAAAAGTGATTTTATTTGCAATGTTTTTGGCTGTAAGTTTTATGTGATATATTTTTGATTTTTATTTAATTATGTTCAATAAGGAATATTTCAAAATTATATAAAAAACCTTCCTCTGCACGGAACACCACGGCGAGGAAACGCTATCTTTAATGTAATAGTTAGCTAAATATTTTGTTAAAGAATAAATAAAATGAAATTTAAAAATTAAATATTGCGGTTTGTATGCAAATGAAATGGGAAGTAAACTTTGAAAAAAAGTTATATTATTACTTTGTAGGAAAACGTGTCACGGTTGGTAATATGAAGTGTCCTTCGCATAAAAATGGACATTCCGGCCGATCGTAAAGGGAAGCTGAGGCGCCATGGAGAGCGGGGCAAGCCACAGTTAAATGAATAAGTAATTTCTAATTCACTTAAGGACCTCCATATTGGAAAATAAAATTCCCGCACTCGTTTCTTTCTCGAAATGAAAGTCTCCTCCTTTCTCTTTCCTACTTTTTCCTTCCCTAGCTGATCGGATACTTGGGGTTGCTGTTAGGGGAACTCTCCCGGATCATTTTTAAGAAATGATTTGGTATCTGAATAAATATTTGAAACGCACACAAGGATTCCGACATCCCAAAGTTGTGTTCTTAGGTACTCACCAAGAAAAGCGATATCAGAGTAAAATCGACGGAGTATGAACTTATAAATGAAAATAAAAAAATGAACTATAAAATACCATTTATAGCCATATATAATAGAGCTCCTACTCCAGTTGGAGATTGACAGTAGAAACAAAATTGGGTGTTTGATGCGTATTTATTTTGGGAAAAAAATACAGGATTTTGTTATGGAACGCGAGAGTAATGCAGAGTTATAACTGAATCGACCTGACTGACCGGACTGCATGTCTGAACTGACTGACTGAACTAGACTATATGTTAGAATTGACTGATGATATCACGCCCGGAAGTCATTTTATGTCATGTTTACTTATTCTTTGCGGTCCTATGATGGAAATTATGTTACTGTTCTCTAGGACGTTGCTCTGGAAGCGTTGTCCTATTTTGTTTATTACTTAACGTCATTTATGTAATAATGTTGGTGTTGCAGAATATGATGTACTGAATTCAATTAAAAATGCTGAGTTGCTTCTTGCAGCTGTTGCTCTAAATTTAAGGTATAATCATAAGACGCGCGTAATTGTCATCGATCAATAAACTCTTATAAATATTTAATAAATTGTATTTTTTTTTTAAATCTGTTATCAGTGGTTTAATGTCATTTTTGTGGAGCATTATATAATATGTGCACTATGTGTTTCTAATAAGTAGATTGATAATGAATCTTGGCATAACTGTCAAAAGTTTAATAGTGCGAAAGTAAAATATTATTAAAAATACATCAAAAATCTTAAGAGACAAAACAAATTTTTAGCAAAAAATAAAATCAATTAGAAAATTAAAATGATTTGAATTAAAAATAAGGATTTTTATTTTATTTTTAAACAGCTAAAATAATTTACGACGCAAATATTGATAGATACAGAAAACGAAAAAGGCCGAGAAAGACATGGCATGACCATATTCAAGAAATAATTAAAAAGGGACATGTCCCAAGTCGGAATGATAGTATTTTTTAAAAAAAAATATGGAAGATTTTGGAAAATAAAGTTTAGCGAGTGTCACAAATAAAAAAATGAAACATTTAAATTTAATACGTACTTCTTTTATTTCACAAAAAACGGTCTATGTATCACCATTGAAACATTCGTGGTATCGCTGCGTAAAAATTTACCATGTTAACACGAAATACACCAGAACGCAGTAATTTGTCAACTATGTACTCAGCGTAGGTACTCCCAATAAAAGCTAACAGTGTTTGCTGAAAAAATAAAACGCAGTTGCGTTGGATTCGATTTAACGTTTGTTACACGCGTAAAAAAATGGCTAACTGTTCAATCAGAGCATCGTAAATATCGCAAAACGCATGTTGTTTAATTTATACAGCATTATTTTAAAATTCGCTGACAGAAGTTTTGAATGAACACAATATTTAATGTTGGAATTGAATGATGGCTCTCAATTTTCAGCAATCAGGATATACAGCTGTAAGCGGAGACAAATGAGTTATGGTGATCGATGGGTAGGGACAGTCATTAAACGTCAAACAACAGGTCAATCAATTACCCGAGTACACAAATTACCCACCGTTCCCCGGCTTTTTATTCCCAACAGGCGGCTCTCTCACCCCGACCGGGCCCAAGACCCGGGTTGCGATATTAAATAAGCAGAAAAAGAAAAATTTACGCTTTAATATTACCAATAAATCAAATAAATACTTCACGCGCTACTCGAAATTCAGGTTTTCCAAGCAAGTTAGTGTTTTCAATAAATATCTAAGTCGATTGAGTTCAAGTAGGGTACGCAGAAATACGTTAGATTCACGCCGAGTAACATAAATAAATCTTTGTGAGTTTTCGGCTTCAAATATAAATATTTTCTCTGTTTAAGTTTTTTTATAAAAATAAAGTGGACGGTAAATAAGTCAACACGATATTTACTCTAATATTTATCTGAAAATGTAGATATTAAAACTGTTTAATGTCATATTAAACTTCATCATTTGCATGTTCAATCACTTGTTAGTATTAAGTCACTTATAATTGGTTAATTAAAATGCAAACCCACTGAACAACAGCATTAAAAAAAATTGGTTCACTTTTAATTGAGATTTTTGCTGACGTCAACTTTTAAAAATACAGCTTTACCCAAATACCCACTTTTAGTACGTTCAAACGTCTGCAGCAAAAAACTGGACTTCACTCCCCAGTAAGTTTGATCAAGATTGGTATATATAAAATTACAGCAAGAACAAATAACATTTTTAAGATGGGATAATGAACGTCAAAGCATTTATAAATATTCTAAATCTCTGTTATTTTATTGAAAAACAATCTTGGTTACTCCTTAGAATTTGAAATTTTGTTTTTGTCTTCAAATAGTTGGGCAAACCTATAAACCGAGAAGAAGCATAAAGATTGCAAAGTAATTTTAGACGTGACTCAGAAGCAGGTGAAATAAATTAGTCAAGTCAATTTTACCATGTTAAAGAAATAAAAGTGAATGTTACACAGTTAATAAAGTGGTAATTTAAATTATAAGTATTAACAGGTTACAAGCTCTACGAATGCATTTACTTCCTTATTCCATGTTATATGTTTTCATTAATAAAAAACTTTTTTTCTAAGAGACCCTATTTCCTTCTCCCATGTCAATCTCGCGTCCCAAAGACAGTCGTTTTTTAAAAAAAAAAAAATTAAAGAGTCAACTTTGGATAATGCTCTCGTGAAGCATTAATTAACTTTGTATTTTGTAAATAAATGTTAATACTGTGTTTCAGTATTCAGTTTTTTTTTTGTTGGACGTTGTTTTAAATTCATTATTATGCTATACGCTAATAATGGATATTAATATTGCACAAACAAATCACTACTCTAGTGTCAAAATCCAGGTGGAAAATACGAAAATACGTTTGTATGAAGAAAAGTCAGACCATCTTTCCTTTTAAACCCCGGTAATTTTATTTATGTTTTATTTTGAATTGATTTATTTCTTAATTTTAAAATGTACACACAGGTTTATTGTTTTAGATCCTGACTAGCTAGAAAATTCTTGTGTTTAGGCAAGACCTTATATTTTACAACTGTTTTTATCATTAAATGATACTTTAAAAGTTGAAAATTAAAATTGAAATAATAATACGAAAAAATGAAAAATAAATATAAACTAGAAAACATGTAGATAAAGATAAAAAATAATAAATAAATAATAAATAAAGGTTTCAGCTCTTTAACTTCACAAACATCAACAGATGAAAGAATTGAAGGAATATAGATGTTCAAATATAGGCAGAATGGTGAATATTACACAGTGTGTAAAGTGGCCACTTAAACCAGCCATTGACAGGTCATAAGCCCTGTAGATGCCTAGACTTCTATATTACCTTCTCTTAAATGCTCCTAATTTCTAATTGTAATATGTTAATAAAGAATAAATATAAATTTAAAAATTAACCAAGAGTAAATAGAAAATTAATCATAAATTTAAATAAAAAAATGGACCCATCATAATAAAAATTTAAGCATTAAAATAAATTATGAAATAAACCATTTATAATTTAATATATAATATTAATGTAAATTTGAAAACATACCGATATTTTTATATTTTTTTGCATAAATGTAAATTCGAAAATATACGATTAATAATAAAAAATTACACATAAATGTGAGTTAAAAAACATACCGATAATAATAAAAATTGAAGCATAAATATAAATTTAAAAAAAAAACATATGTATTGAAACATAGAGGTAACTAGTAATAACAATAAAAAAATAAACAAATGTAAATTACAAAACATAAAAAAAAAAAATAATAATAATTAAGAAATCAATATTATGTATCTTTTTTGGGTGATACCGTGTATATTGGATTTGATCCGACGTTTCGGCTACCATTGCAGGGAAAAACTGAAATGGATGGCTCCTGCAATGGTAGCCGAAACGTCGGATCAAATCCAACATACACGGTATCACCCAAAAAAGATACATAATATTGATAACAGTGACCGTGAAAACCTTCGCACCTATTTAATTAAGAAAGTTTATTTTTTAAAAAAAAGGCTGTCGGTTAATATCGATGATTATATTATTGTGGTAATCCACGGTAATCCATATAAACAATGCTCAAAGTAATAATTCAAAAGTGCTACAAACTTAATTACATTAAAAATAATACACTGTGTATATATAGGGACATATTTGAATAGCAGTTTGTTTGTCGGTATATTTTAAGTAAATATGGACTTGGGTGCCTATTTGTCTGGCCAACCCCTCTTCCCCCTTCCTGCCCTAACCGCCACAACCCGCGGATACGGGTGCGGTAGGTGATGGGGCTACTTTGTAACTTAACTACACACATATTCACATACAGTGTATGGATATAACGTAAACATATGTGCATAAACGCGTCATGAGAACCCCCGACGTAATGAATGTCATTAGGTAACTTGTACAAGGTGTGTGGAGTTGTAAATATTTTTTTATGTTTTAAGTAAACAAACTGCAGCCTTATTTTACGCTGGAAACATAACATTATGAAGGGTATATGTATATGGATAGACAGACATGACATACACGTACGACTGAACTGTACGAAAAACACATCAGTTTGACATAGAATACTTGAAAATGAAGACGGTATAAATTATGCACGAAATTGCATTGGGAAACATGTAAACGCTGACGTACACAAATATCATATTATGCTATATTATCTTGTATCATATTAAATTATTATTATTGTTTTATTTTTATGTTTTTTCATTATGTATTTTGTATTATTTAATTTTGTATGTACTTTTATTAGGCATATTATTTTTTACGCCTATTTTTTTATATTTCTTACTTAAGTATTGAGTGAGTTTCTAGAAAACATATCTCAATTATTATTTCAATTATGTTTTTAAATATACATTCTTTTTCTGTTGATTTCAATGCTACTATTATTTTTTTCTTTTTTAATACTACTATATTTTACTATTATTTTGTTGATTTTAATGATACCATGATTTTGTGGGCGTAAGTATAGCCTGTGAGCTCGCCAATACATGACAGATGACATTAACATAACCATAGAAAAACATAGCAGTTGAGCTCTCAGAAGTAAAGCAACGTGAATGCAGCAATGCTTGAACTACATGTCAATAATATTCTAATAATAAATAATATTATTTGGCCATACGGAACTTTAAAGCACACCTTGGTTTAATTACTAATAGTATTTTATCGGTTAGGTAGGTGTATTTAAAAAAAATTTTGCGTATCTGAAAAAAGCACAAATAATTATGTTTTTGTAAATGATGTCAGTAGCGACACTCAGAGAGTGGCTTTGTGACGTTTTGACATTGTTTATAAGAAATTCATGGCGTAGCCGAAATACTGTTATAAAAACGAGGATGTTTTTGTTGATTGACGTTAGCAGGCGCTACCCAGGGGTGACTTTGTGACGTGAGAAATTATTTAAAAAAAGAGATTCATGGCGTAGCCGAAATATTGTAATTAAAACGAGGATGTTTTTGTTGATTGACGTTAGCAGGCGCTACCCAGGGGCGACTTTGTGACGTGAGAAATTATTTAAAAAAAGAGATTTATGGCGTAGCCAAAATATTGTAATTAAAACGAGGATGTTTTTGTTGATTGACGTTAGCAGGCGCTACCCAGGGGCGACTTCATGACGTGATGAAATTATTAATTTAAATATTTTTTTTCATTTTACATAGCGTAGCCGAGATAAGAAATTGCGTGGTGTTTCGAAATTTAACCGTGTAGGTAGCCGCCTAGTTACAATATTATTTTTGTATTTGTATAACTCCTGTTTTAAAATGTTTATGTATTTATCGCTATAAGAAATAAACTAAAGATAGTTTTTACTTTTAATCGCTATCCGTTTTTTAAATTATGTTTGTAACACTCAGTAATATTTATTTTTCAAGTATTCAATGTTATTTTTGCATTTTAATTAATATTGTTAATATAAAGCGTATTTTTATTTATTCGAATTTACTAGACTGTTTTTATTACAAAAAATAAAAATGCATATTTCTCTATGTATTTTTCTGTTATAAACAATATATTAAAATAATACACATCAAATTTCCATTGTCTGTTGATTTTATTTGCAATCTTCTTTTTTTTCGATGGTTAAAACTAGGAAATTCAAAGACAATAAAATTTTTACTGTCATATATTGGCGAGCTCACACGCTATACATAGCCCATTTTGTGTAATTGATTATGTGTGAATCTTAATTTGTATTATTTATATTTTTTAAATTATTTCTGATCATCTTTTTTGCATTGTATTCTTCGGAATTTTATTATTTATTACTTATACTCTTTTTCTAAATTGTTATTCTATTGCATCACATGTCATTGTAATTTAATCTAATTAATTTAACTATGTATTTTTATTGTTAATCATTATGGATTGATAGGGGCATAGCCTAAAAAGCCTTAATAAGTTCATTAATATTTAAACTAGTGTAATTTTGAATGAATAATAAAATAATAAATTATAATACTGGCCACAACCAACACTGCATCTTAAAAAAAGAAAAGACAAAAGAAGGATAGTCAAAAATACTTTACTTTGGACTTTTATTTATTTGTTTTACTTTTTGTACATTTTGTTATTTGTACGTTGGCGGGCTTATTGCTAAATAGCAATTACTTCCAACCAACCAATAAAATAATAGTTTTACTTTTATAATTCAAGTCACAGTGCATTTTCAATAGAATATAAAGATAAAAAAATTAGAGATATATAAAAATAGAAATAAACGTATTTGTTTGAAATTACCTTACATCAAAACTATTACTCAATGGGAAAAGGGGAAAAAAAGAAAAAGATGAGAGATAAAGGAAGAGAAAGAAGATGTTTCTTCAGATGTGATTTAAACAGAGATAATGTAGTAACATCTTTGGTGGTGGATGTGAGATGATTCCACACTTGTACACTGTATAGATTTATTTTAAATAATATCGAGCCTTTATCGGCAGAACAACGTATGTGACATTTTTGGCGAATTGCGTTTTTTAAGGTAAAGTGTTCATTATTGCCCCCTGCACAGGTATCAAAAACATTATGGCTCTATAAAACTCACCAGCCACATTTAAGGATATTTATTTTTAGATAATTTATTTATGAAAAGAAAAAAACAGCAATTATAACAACAACAAAAAAACAATGTTTACAAATAAACCAAAATTATAGGTCAATTATAGTTTTCTATGTTTTACTCCGCATCATTCCACTCGTTAAAAAAAAGAAAAATATGTTAACATATTATTTAAAGCTGAGCAAAACAACGTAACCGATGACAATGTAGGCGATTACGCTAGCTCACACCACTGTCAGAGTTATAGCCAAAACAGCGTTACCGCCACTATCTTTAAAGCGGAAGGTATTTATGTATTTCAAGTAACCAACCATTATACATCCCATTTACCGAATTATTAAAAAAATACGCATGGAACAAAAATTTGAAAAAAACCTTCTTTTTCACAATTCACTATTTGTCGCTTACGTTGTTTTGCCGATTATGGCTCGATCTGTATTACATTAAAAATTTTAGTAATATTATAAGTTGGATAAGTTGTGTATGATTAGTTGTTTTACGCTATGTATAATTTTTATGTGACAACATTTACAATCACAATATTGTGTGGAAGCCTCTAATTGAACATTATGATGTGTATTTATAATATAACTGTATCTTATTATTTCATAAATGTCTGTTGATTTTTCAATGAAATAAAATAAATAAAGAAAATAAAAACAATGTATTATACCTACTACTTTAAAAATAATATTGGAGACAAATTTTAAATCAATTTGTATTTAAAAAATAAATTTACATATTATTATTTGTATAAACATGTTTATTCTGATCTTTCCGGCTGTTAATTTTTATCTGTTATTCATTGTTTTTATAAATGTAAATAATATTATGAAGTCACTATAAATATAATCTTCACCAACAAGCTACAAAAAGTGGCTTGGTGGGATTTTAGTTTTAGTTAAAAATATAACAAGTGAATTTTTTTTAAATTGTAAAAATGTATAATTATGCTATTAAATATTTTTTTTTTAAAAAAACCTTGAAAATCACATGATGACACTAATCAGACTATTTATAACATGACTAGACTTCATAATATGCTTTTGTTATCCCAACGGATTTTGTACAATTATAAATTTAAAAAACTAAATATCGTCTAAACCAACACGATACTTTTACATATGCAAATTATAGGAATTCACATAGGTTCAAAAAACAAAGCAGAAAATCATAGGTATCTCAAAATAATTTAAGTCCTGTTTGACTCCGATAAGTTAAAAAAAAAGAGATCTGTGTTTGAAACAGAACCAAAACCCTGGACATGTGTTTTTGACTGGATAGCTGCTCTTAGGTAAAAATCACCAACAAGAAAAACGACTGTGGATTAGTCTGCCTTTTTGTGTAATGATTGACGCGTTTTTACCGTACCATTTTTGAGGTTCTGGGCTCGATTTCTAGCAGGATGAAAGTAAAATATTAATTTGAAAGATTGTTAAAACTACAATGTTTCATTGTTTCTGAACTAAAACCTGAAGTCTAAGACTGATCAACTTACCTCCACGTAACGTCTATTTTTATACCTTTACGTGGGAGTCAATTCTACGCTAGCTTCTGACGTCACTGCGACCTATGAAGATCTATTGTTGAATAGTTGAATAGTTCTCGCCCTTCAAACCCAAGTCTATTAGGAGCCTGGCTTATATAAGCCGAAAAAAAATGTTTTAGTTAATTACAAGATTGAAAGTATCTGTATCTTGTTTAAACCATTAAAAACCAATCGCACTATAAATTTTTTTTTTGAATATTTAATGTATTTTTATTTTATGTATCGTAAATGTTTAGTGCTTGCTATATAAAAATGAAGTTTATAAAAGCTGCAGTGCGACATGGTGGCTTACATAAAATACTTTTGTAAGAATCACATTAAAATGATTGATGCACAAAAATGCAACTGATATAAAACATTCTTCTCTGCCAGACTTCGTCTAGATCAAACTTTTGAATAAAAGCGTAGTGCATCATATATAAACACAGATGGATTTTTTAAAATGCAATTTTCCTGTTTTTCAGTTTTACGTTGGAAGAACATCAACTTGTTTTTTTTTATTTTTGTCAAAGAACACATAAGGCTTCCACATTAACAATTTCCTCAAATTATCAAATCACGTAATCAATTTTAGTCATGACTTTAATAGAAAGTTATACAAAAAAGTAATAAATTAAAATTAGGAAAATTTAGAATAAAAATGTCCCGTTACTCAATAATCAAATAACTTTTCAATAAAACATATAAACCTGTAGGAATGGAAAAGTGCCTTAATATTTATTTAAAATAAATAACTCAATTGGTAACTTTTTTTGGAGAAAGATCGTATTTTTGTAATTTTGTAATTTTGTACACAACACAAGACTTGTTCAGAATGAAAATTTGTCAGTATCTAGGCTTAGTAAAAAATATTGCCGAGAAACATTAACTATATTATTTCAAAAATTCCCAATAAAATACCCAAGAACTTTTCAAAAGAAATCATTGCTCTCACATTTAAGAAAAATATACAGAATGGCAAATAAGCAACTTTCCTTTGTGATGGTATTACTTGTTTTTTTATAGACACTTCTATTCATTTACTAATTTTCCTTTGTTTTTTTTTTAAATGAAAATTTCATATAATATTTAAGCAATCAATTTGACATATATTTAAAAAAGGTAAACATAATTATATCCATTATTTAATGTAACTAGTTTTAATGTCCATCTCTGTTTAGAATAAAAATCCTCTGACAAGCCGGTTTTGCTAATAATGTTTTTTTTTCTATTTTTTTTATTTTTGTATGCTGCTGTGTCTAATTTTTCGATGAATAAAAAAATTGTAATTACAATGACACTTTTAGGTTTATTTTTATTAAAGCCATGGCGTAAGCAAATGAAAACAGAATCAGGTAGAAATCTTTCATAAATAACTTTTAAAAACGTGTCACCTTTTATCATTCAAAATGAAAGCACCCACCCCTTTCCCGAAACTGTTAGAATAAAAACTGGTGACTTTTTTCAGTTCCGTATATTCAATATCATTTTTCAAAAACCTAATTCGGGTACATTAATTCTATTTCATTTTATTTAAAATTGCTTGACAACCAAACCGTGAAAATAACTGAACAAGGAAAATTTGAAAGCTTTTATTGTACCCCTCACTGTAACTGAACAATTAAAGCATCCATATTTTTCCCAAAACTGTTTAAAATGACGTTCGTCTATCGATATCTATCAAAACGAAATCTATCGATACAACAGTAAAAGATAAAAAGGAAAAGAGATTACGAAATTCGACTAGGTTAAAGTTGAATTTGAATAAGTGATCGCATGAAATAAGACAACTTTCTATCAAAGAAATCAAGATTGGGATATTTGTTGGCAGACTAAAAAATTATAGGCGATGTGAAAAACAAAATAAATTCAGTGGTTTTTATTTTTTTTTCAAATATTGTCCTTAGCTTCATGTTGGAATATTTAAATTTAAAGAGATGAGAAGTTCGGGCGTATCAAATATTAAACTGAGGATTTGGAATAGGACTAACAAATCGTTATTATTCTGATATTTTATTTGATTTTTTTTCCAATGAAATTATAACAAAAAAACTAATACGGAACCAATTACGTGCGAATCACTATAAATATAATTTTCTAAACAAGACAATAAAACAAAACAGGCAGTTTGGTCAGAACTACGGGACGCGAACCTGACTTGAGAGGATGCAGGAGCTGGCAGCCGATAGAGATGCTTGGAGGATTTTTGTGGACACCATGAACTCCAACTAGGGAGCGGTCATGGAAAAATGACTGTACTTAAGAACTTAATTTTGTACTTTATCAACTCAGGTTATGTAAATGTTGTATTGAAGATTCCAGATGCAGACGGCGTGTTCTAAGTAACTTCTGGCTAATGAGGTAAGCTGAACCATGGCGGTGCTTAAATTTTTCAATGGTTTACATACTCTCATTAAAAAACCTAACATTCGATATTCATTTCAATATGATGTGATATTTTATTTGCGTATTTTTTTAACGAAATGTTGAAATTGATCGTGAATGTATCTGCCTATCTCCTACAACAGAGCAAACTGATTGCACTATAATCCCGTAATCTCTCCCTTCACACATCGCATCATGACGACGCTTATTTTGTTTGATTTTCACAATATTCAATCAGATTTGTGGCTGCCAATTCCATTTGGAAATAACATTTTTGCCGCACCCATGAACCTGTGCTGGAATACTGCTGCTTTTCGAGCAAATGAATATTTCCCAATTGCAAAGCGTATTTTAGTTTGGAAAATCTACTATTGTTTTTAAATCAGTTTTAATTTCCATGAAACGTGAAATTATGACGAGTTTATCTATCTGTCATTTTAAATAATAATTTTAACTTATCATAAATAAAAGACAATTTCATTTTTTAACAAATCAAGTCGACTAAAACAAAACATTCAATTTTTGAAAAAATTCGCACATCGGTAAATTACTTGATTTTAATAATTTTAAAAACACACCATAAAAACACGATTTACATATTTCTTCCCATGTTAAATTTTGAAAAGTATCCTTATTAAGGTTTTTTTTTTACTTAACTCTTCTACAATATTATTTGTGTATTTGCGGGCTTATTGCCAAATGGCAATTTCTTATGAACCAGCCAATAAAATAAAAATTGTTATTATTTTTTCGATTTCAATACGCATGTAAAATAATGTTAAATTAAATTGATACTAAAAATAAAACTAGCATTATGAATTTAAGAGTAAATAAATACCGATACTACTCTTTAATAGGAAACAGGATATAACAGGAGAAGAAAAGATGTGAGTTTCATGTTGAGATATGTAATATTTTTTCAGACGCGTTTGAAAAAAATTAGCCTTAGATTGATTTTTTTGCTAATAATACAGGGAAAAATTGTTTAAAGGTTTCTTTCGTCTTATGCAACTAATTTTTTCATTTTTTAAAAAATTAACCATGAATGAACATTGCACTTCTAAAAAACGAGTGATCATTGTTTTCGTGAATTATAACTCAATTTTGACGGATACATAAGTCGTTTTTTTACAAAAAAAATAAACCAAGCGAAGAAGAACATTAAATATATACTGGCATAATTTAAAATCATTTTTCTGAACCATATGCACATAGCGGAAAAATCTAGATTTCATATAATTTTTTAAGGTTACGTGTAAAAAAAAATAACAAATAACGCGTGGAATATAAAATAATACGTATTTTTTTACAATAAACCGCTTGTAGCTGGCGAAACTGCTTTAACAGTATTTCAACCCCCGGGGAGGCCATTTGCAAGGCTTATCCGCTTCTGCGGACCATGTAACAGGCTTATGCTGCACCCTTCTCTCCCTCCCCCGGTAAAATATTTTATTACAGCCTGTTAAATTTACTTTATTTATATTTCTATTTTCAGGGTCCTCCGCAATAAAGCAGGAGTTAAGAGCCTGAAGTTTATATTTGTTTTCAGAAGTTATTTTTCAGTAAAGAGATACTTCATAAAGAGTTTATTCTTTACTTCAACATTTATATCATTTACCTCATTTGCAGCTTATGGTACGAACGGTTTCATGGAGATTCGTTTAACTTTTAAATACATTTAATTTGAACTTATTTAAATAAGAAAGGAAAAGCTCGCGTTTTACGGTATACGTAAGGAATTTTTTTTACATGAATTAATATGATCGAAATTCGATTGAGTCCAGGAAGATAAAAAATATAGTTTTTTATGTTTGTAAAATATAACCAGAACCCTGGATAAATGTTTCTGACTCGATGGATGCTCTCAAGTAAAAATATATTATGTTACAAAATAAAATTAATAAAAGAAACCAACACAATATATAAAAACATTTGAAAAATAAGATATTTCTTAATTATAAAATTACATATGTCTGATAAAAAGCGCCATTTTTGTCGAATTAGATTTCATAAGTTTATAACACAAACACAATATGTGAAGTACATTTATTATGAATTATTCGAAAAAAATGTTAATGATGAAGAAATCGCATGAAATGAAATGAGTATGTTTTCAATAAAAATTCGTAAAACACAATATGTCGCTTAGAATAATAAGATGTGTGGCTGAAAAATCATAAATAATTCTTTAAATTCAGTAAAATTTACTCGCATCGGCCTAGATTACATATTTTTTAAAATACAGGGCATTTTTTATACCGTTTTATTGGGTACTCCGAATAAAGAAAATTAATCATCAGAAATATATCATATACAAACTTTTAAAACGAGAAAAGAACAATCGAGACTAATAAACCATGGACTGAAATTATACAATAAACAACCAGACAAAACTAAACAAAAGACTCAGACAACCTTTACAAAAGATGTTAAAAATATTATAATTAGCAGTAAAATGTGAAATTGAAAAGTAAAAATATTTTGTCAAATGTATGTAACCCGTAAGGGCTTAAAAATGAAAAATTTAAATAAAAATATAAATTAAGAAGTTTTAAAATTCACGACATACATATTAAAATAATTTTTAATCGTGGTTTTGCACTCGTGGTATAAGGAAAAATATATTAAACAAAAAGTTCTGCGGTTTAACAATATGAATTTTTCCCATGAAATGGTGTATTTTTTCCACAGAAAAAATAGCCTCCATCGACTGCTGGTTCTCCAAATATCTCTATGCTGAAAATACGATGGTACGTTGGTCTGTGGAAATGAGCATCGTTATTCGTTATATTTATTAATTTTTCAATCAAGAGTTTTAACGAGGGAGTAGAACAATTTTTCGGGATGAAAAGTAGTTTGAGACACTTCTCAGATTTTTGTCTATACGTATGTTAAAAAACAAATATATTGATTTCTCCGTTGTGACGTGAAGAAATCACAAATACACAGGTCAACATATTTTTAGGTTTGGATATGAACATTTCAAAATTTAAACTCGAGTATTCGTAATTTCAAAAAAAATAATTAATTCAACCTCAAAAGTACTTTTTGGTATTTAATTAAAATTTTAATATTAGTTCTTCATTCCTTATACTTTAAGTAAATCAAATAATACAAATATTGAAAACGAAGAGAAATATAACATTTTAAAAATAACTTTTTTATTCTTATTACTGAAATTTCAGTATAACTAGAACAAACATTGTAGAGAAAACTAACACATTAAAAAATAAATAAAAACGGTTTATTTGTTATTTTTTCTCACTCACAATTAATTTTGCTGACAATGTACGTATGTATTCATTAAAGAAATACCTTTAAAATAATAGATGCTTTCAAATAAAATTGAATTGTTTCATTCATTTTTAGGGAAACAAAATGAACAAAGCGACATTGGAACAGCCATGACGAAACAAAGGGATTGTTAAGAAAACACATTTTCTCTAATATGTGTGTTGTGTATCTACCCTAAGCACACAGCTCGAAATGGTGATTGAAACTCAGATTACTGTTGCCAACGGAGCTGGTATTGAAACATAACCTAAAGGAGGTGCAAAATTCTTGTAGATAAAACACGAAAAGGCACTAAAGGGATATTGATGTTCTTGTAAAGAAATCTGGCTCGTAAATCGAAGCAGATTTCCGTGTATTAGATTTTTCCGTGGCTGAGAAAGAATGCTAAGGAAACTATAGATTAAAACTGCAAAAAAAATATTATCAATTAACGAGCAGTTTTATGCGGTTAATCAATATTTTGTGTATTTTTTAATACTTGTAGACAAATTAGGTTTTTGAGTTTATTAAGAATTTAGAAAAGTGATCACTCAAATCTGTCAAGATCCAATCATGATTAGATATCAATATTTGCTTTTGCAAGATGTTTGGCGCCTTGAAATATTTTTTGATTTTGATAATAATTTTAGACTTCATGATGTATATTTTCATTTTAACCTATAATAACAAATGAGTTTTAAAAATCACAATTTTGAAATTGTTTTTTTATTTTTAATTCAATGGTGTCTGATAATAAAAATTTCATAAGTATACTTTCAAGCGGATGAATATAAATTTAAGACGTTCAAATATACATTTTTTTGTAATAAATGTTTTTAACCAAGGGCTAAATAAGGATATAAAATAAAGTTTTTTTTTACTGAAACTGAAATAAAAATGATAATTTAAGGGTAATCGTTTGAATAGGCATATAAATATATTTTTTTAATGCTTTTATAAATAAAATTATTAGTCGCGAGAATCTTGCGTTCTCCGAATTTTGCGCTTTTCATCAGTTTTCCGAGAATCAAACTCAAAACTTTTATTTTAGACTGTGGGTAATCTCATAAATTTAATGAAATGAAGATCTTGCTGGAGAAACAATAAATGTTTTAATGTTAGAAAAACAAATGAATTGTGTACTCTTTTATTTTTTTATAAAAAAATAAAAATTTTAAATAGAAAAAACGAAATTGCATCAATCGAAATATTTTAATACTTTAAATCAGGTATTTTGTACTTATTCTCCTTTTTAGTCAAGTACCTACTTATGTATGTATGTAAAAAAAAGGATTTGAAATTAATAAATTAATCGTTTGATAAAAAAATATTGAAAAATCAACACAAACTATTCCAAAATAAAATAAAATAAAATAATGCGTTATAAAATTTTTTGGTGAAATTTTCTATTCTTTAAATTCCCTCGAAAATTTCGGAAACTTTTATAAATAATAAAACACGAAACATTCTACCAAGGGATTTGTCAACCGATTTATTTTCACAAGTTACAAAATACGTGACACGAATAAAGGTTATTACGAATAAAATACCTCGAGAATACAGTGTCTTCTCCCTCCGAGAGATATACTCGCTCTTCCAACTGGAGCCGATGACAGCGAGAAAAGAGAACAACTGAATACAGAAACGTTGTCTATAATGAAAAAAACACGTCCCTTAACTGAGAGTGACGTCTGTCGGGAGAGCCTGCAAAATAATTTCACTAGGAAAGTTTATCAAGTTGACACAGTACCTGATTGTTATCGTCGTCGTAAATCAACAGCTGGGTCTCGTCTCTCTCGCTCTGCACTCTGCCGTCTCTGTCCGTCACTGGAGCAGCGTCAGCTGTGCGTCACTCGCGGTAGAACTCGCAATATCCGCGCGAGGTTTGACGGAAGTCGGAACAAGTTCGGCGCCAAGTTTCAAAGTCGACTGTCAGTTTCGCGGGAGAAGCGACGTCTAGGGTGAAGCTCCAGGGGCTGGGGGTGGCCGGCGGGGTCGGGAGGGGGTAGCGGCGAGTTGTTTTAGCACAAATTACAAAGACGAGTATAGCGACGAAGCAAAACACCGAGGCATGCGGTCAGCCGAAAGGACACGGACCTACTGGCCGGGCGGATCGCCGGCGGCCGCCATATGGCCGGGGGCGGGCGCCGCGGGGCTCGGAAAACTCCGGCCGCCCTCGGCTGCCTCCGGCACCCCCGCGCCCCCCGGGGTGGGGCCTGCCGAGACGCCTCCCCCAGCGGAGCTCCCCCTTCTGATCGGTGATTGAATCGGAAAATCATCCGAACTCCGTCTTGACACTCCGTAATGAACAAGTTGGTGACATACCAACTTTGCTGATCCTCTTCCGACTAAATAACTCAGCTGCTGAACTGTAAATACGGCTGCGACTTAAGTTTGTACATTCACTTTAGTTTGCTTTACCGAAAAATCATTCTTAGATCGCATAAAAGCCATACCCGCATGAGTTTAAAAGAAAAATACGAATTTTTATTTTGAAATAATTTTCTCAAAAGCGTAAATTAGATAATTTGAGATACGAAATTATTATCTTATACTTAAAAGAATTTCGTGAAAGCCCGAATAAAAACGATTTTCACATATTGAAATCGTACCAAAAACAGTTAACAAAAACTGCTAACTGTTAGTGTCGGCCGTAATTCAATTATCTTTACGCAAACCTTACGGGGGTGTAAGCAATGCAGTAAAGGTTGCAGTTTACAGAAGAAACGAGACTACAACCCCTAAGGCCTCCGCTAGTACTCCCTCTCTCCTCCGCACCTCTCCCGCGGGGAACTAATTGGCAGGTTTATAATCTGTACAAAGCCAATTCTCTAAGCGGTAACTTTCACTTACTTTGTACACTAATTACAGTCGGCTTACTCTGACTTGACGGAACCAATAGTAATTGTTCGGCGAGAAAAGTTAACTTGTAAATAACGTTAAAAGTTAACTTATAACTCGTCTATCATTCCAAATATTTTTGTCCCAAATTAAGACGGCTGGATGATGTGGAATGTGACATGAGAAAAATTGGCCTGAAAAATGAAGAAAAGCCACAGGGTGCAGGGAGAAATGGGCAGTAGCGCCACTGATAAACTGCGAACTATTAAACAAAGATTAGACATATAGTCTAAGAGACTTGTCTAGAAGTCTGGTTTGATTTTACGCTCATAAAATATTTTAATGTCACTGAATGATTAAATTACGTGTGTAAATTGTCATTCTAGGCTGTCTAGGCACTCTATTTAAAAAAAAAAAACATAATCCGAAAATTACGTAATGCATAATATTTTTAAAATGTACGATGAGATGCCTGAATGTATGAAGAATGAAAAAAGTTTAAATGAATTTAAAAGTATGTGTTTTGTTAACTCGATAATATAAATAAACATATTATTAAAGTATGAGTAAATATTAATTGTAATATACAAATAGTAATAAAAACTAACTTAAGAAATTATTAAATAAAATATGAAAAAAATTTAGAACCGTCATAAATGAATTCAAAAAATAAATAAAACAATAAAATGTTCTTAGTTATAATTCACCACGGTAGACAGTCTTTCTGGCACATTGTTGTATAAAAAAATACAAACACATACAAAACCCCGGGAATAACAGTGGCACAAATCAAAAAATCTAAATTTTAACGCTATACAGGACACATATTTTGTGTTGATGTACGTCTTGCAAACCAAGTAACATATGTTCTTTTTCAAGATAATAAACTAATTACGTTTGAAAAAGCTGAATGAAAGACTGATCTACCAGTGTACGTTATGACAATATTTTTGTGACGACGTGTTACGATACTAAATTCTGGTGGTAGGTATAATTATGTATCACTTTATTCTAGGTGTCTTATAAAGGGTTAAAGGAGAGCAATTACACACACACACACATACCCGCGCTATCAATAAACAATGATTTTTTATGTTCAAAGTATCAACTTTGAAGTCAAACATTTTAATCAATGATAGTAAATATTATTATTTCACCACTGACCGATGAAAAATACATAAATTACATGCAAAGTTAAAGGGGATGCAAACACCAAAATGTCCAAACATTAACTAACATTTGGTTAGTAATATTTAGCGATATGTCGGAGAATTTGTAGGGGAATAGTTAGGAAAGAGAGGAGCTTAAGGAGCGGAAGTTAGTTAATGGGTAAATACTTATATTTACTAACATTAAACAAAGATTCATTCGCAAAAATTAGGCTTCCACATAAAGTTGACTTATTTGACCATGTGGTTAATGTTTTTAGAGATAACATTGGCATATTTAACATTGTGTCATAACTGTTTCTAGAATCGGCTGATTTATATAAGGAAATTACAAAATAATATTGGATCTCTGTCTTGAAGATTCGTCAAAATATAAAACTACAGCAATGGTGGCTATACAATTGAAAAGGGACAAATGTAATACACTACGATCAATCATAATTATTTGACTAGAAACTCCAATAATCATCCGATTCTTTAGAAAAAGGCAAACATTTCTTTGGCACAAAGGCAACACTACCACTTTGGACAGCAATAATACAATCTTATCCCTATAACACGGAGATGTGGTGGAGTTGTCAAACTAGAGGGCTGGCCTCGTTTCTTCATGTTATTGATCTGGAGGAGTTGGAAAAACTAATGACTATTAAAGGAAGACAAAAATTATGTCAAAACATCATTTTTTTATTAATATCTCTACAGAGATGAGGTAGAATTTTTTCAAATTCAGGATTATGGATATTCGAGCGTTTACAGGGCTTATGACCTGTCCTTGGCTGGGTTAAGTGGCCACTTTACGTTTTACAACATTCCCCATTCCCCCTCGGGAGAAATCCAGATTTGTGTATGTACAAAAATACACATACCAAAAAATAATGTTGTCAAAACATCATCTTTGTCTAAAAATTTGGAATATTATGTGTTTGCAAAAAAAGAAAATAACATTTTAAGACATTAAAAAGTGCTTTTGTGTTAGTAAAATTATAAAATATATATTTAACACAACATATAAAAAAAAACACTCGCCGGTTTTAAAACGGGGTACTAACTCTTGTTAGGCCAACAACGATGCTTTTAAAAAAATGTGTATTTGTAATGTATGTATATGCTCTTGACCTGAATTCACGGATATATATGTTTTTTTTTAAGCCTGTTTTAAAAAAAAAGTACAACACTGTTTGCTTTAAGGTGCGAGCTAACATTTTTGTGAATCAATTTTTACGCTTAAAAATATATTTAGAATCATATCTGCGAACATAAATCATAAACAACAATTTGCAATTGTGCCATTATTATTCCTTAAGTGCGATACATAAAAAATGTTATTTTGTTAACAGCTCTTCATTTAAAATTAAAACTAAAACTGCAATGATATTAAATTAGAAAAAAACGTCTGAATGATACAACAGCTTTTCTAACGATGTTAGAGAACAACTTGAAATGTCTAGACTTAATGGTGAAAATTTACACCATTATGAATTCAATACACAAACTGAAACTCTGCCGAGTAGTTTTATTACCAAAACAGTATTTAAGAAAGAAAAAAATTTAATATCTCCCTGGAAGGTTGGATTCAGTCCTAGACAAAAATGTGGACAAATTCAAAATATTGTTGATAAAACCAACTGTTCCAAGAAGAAGTATAAAGACGAGTGATATGTTCAGGTGTTGCGAAATATGCAGGTGAAATAATTCAGTGAGATGAATTTCAGCCGCATCAATAAAGGTTTTATCTCTTAAACATAACAGAAATTAAAAGTTGTAACGAGGCAGCTGACGGTTTGGCAAGGTTGGAAGCTGAGATAGTCTCAAATGGCTCTGAGCTCTACTGTAAGTTGCCAGAATGTTCCTCGTAATGATCTTTAGTCAAAGGTCAAGAAGCAGAGTTTAATGCTTGGGCAAAAAAATGCTGAGCACCACGCGAAAAAACCGATAAAGGGGTTCTCACAATGGTTTGCTTTTGACCTTATAAAGCTTAGCCGAAATCAAATAAAAGTTATCAGTATAATCCTTACAGGGCACTGCAAATTGAACAAACGCATTGCTAGAATGAACCTTTCTGAAACTTCTAGATGTAGGTTCTGCAGTGCAGATGAGGAAATACCTAAACACATTACATTGAATGTGATGCTTTATATTATAAAAGAAGCCGTATCCTCGAAGGACCACTGGTTTAACTTAATGATATTAAGAAGCTCGCTCCCTATCTAATATCTCGATACATTAAAAATCTGGACACGGAGGGAGAGATTTATCAAAATGAAATATCTCTTCTTCCATGCAGTAGCCAGGTTTTTTTAAGGTCTGGGTTTAGAGGGCGAGAAAAATTTACAGATACCAGTCATAATAAATGTCAATATGCACAGGTATCAGAGTAAAAAACAAAGTAAGAATTGAAGAAATACGAACATTTAAACATAGGCAGAGTAGTAGATCGAAAAATAATAATTATCAACTTGTCTATTAAGAAACAAAAAAATCGTAATTTTTTGCAAATACGATTTTTTTTCAGTCTCTTGGTCTAATAGTTAGCACATTTGTCCACTATGCAAGAGATCTAGGGTTCAATTTTCGACATAGTTGATATTATAAAAGATTTCATAATCCCAAGCCTGGCATTTGAAGTGTAGGAATGACCATGAAACATGGCAAAGATACACTGCTATTGGAGTATCAATGAAGTACCGTAAGTATTATTTGGTGAAAAGGGGATAGTGATTGATGGTTATGCAAATATTACCTTTGAAAGTGCAGATATATATTTTTTAAACACATTCGAATTTTTTCAAATAAGGACAGGCGCCTGAAACTGGCGTCGCGGGTTCGATTCCCGCCAGTTGCAAGAAAAAAATCCAAGAAAGATTTTTTTCTCAATTGATCTGGGTGTTGTGGGGTATTTTTCATTAGCTCCGTCCAAATCCTCTCCATCTCACCTGCTGACAGGCCTCAAAATAGAGGCTTAGTGGGTTATTCCTTTAAAAAAAAAGGTGTTTTTTCTTTGCACCACAACAGGCCAGGAGGCCCAATAACAGAGGTGAAATACATCACAGAACACCCAGGCTTGAGAAAAATTACATTGAATTTTTGTGTTCTCACCGGGAATCGAACCCGGAACCTTCCGTGTGCAAGTTAAGCGTATTTACCACTACACCATGGAGGGCACCTGCTACTAAAAACTGTCGTCTTTTTTATATTTCTTTTTATAATTTTTCACTTCTTTAACTATCAAAATATTGATTTCAGATAAAGTGAGGTTAAATCGTCAAGTTTTATAAATACGTCCATTTTTTCAATACATTCATTAATTATAAGTTAATGATAGAAAATTGCATATTTCATGAAAACGCGAAAATATTTCTGATTTAAAAAAATTAAAATACAAAATTTATATTTTTTTTCTCGGATGCAAAAAGTACAACAAAAACATTTTTGTCGTCGTCGCGACGCTGCGTAGCGGCGTCTTCTCGGCTGCAGCGCACGAAATCGGCGTCGTTTCTAAAATAATTTAAGGATGTGCATTGAAAATTTACTGTTTTCCGTATAAATAAAACACATTGTTATCGCGCACTTCCGTCTGGCGGCGGAAATCTGGAGTAAGAAATCACTTGAAAGCTTTCCTTTGCGTATCTTCACTGCGAGTCGTGACGAATATCACCTACATCAATAAAAGTTTCAGCCTTAAATAATACGAAATATAATTGGCGGCCTCCGTGGTGTAGTGGTCAAGACGCTTGACTCACGAACGTTCCGGGTTCGATTCCCGGTGAGAACACAAAAATTAAAATGTGATTTTTCTCAAGCCTGGGTGCTCTGTGATGTAATTCACCACTGTAATTAGGCCACCTGGCCTGTTGTGGTGAAAAAAAAAAAAATGTAAAAAAAAAAATGTAAAAAAATACATGGAAGAATGAAAAAATAACCATTTACAAATTGGTAGAATAATGATTGTTACACAGTGGTTAATAAACCAGCAAATGACAGCCTGGACTTCCCTTCTCAAAAATGTTATCCCTCAGTTGCAACTAATTGTAATCTTCATTACTCCCCAAGGTGTGGAATCCAGCCTATTCTTTATCTGTGTTGTAATGTACGAGTATGTCAATCTTGATTATTCCCTCAGGGATCAAATTCAGTTCTTGTCGAACAAAACAAGCATCTGGATAATCTAAAATATATTATTGTTATGAAAAACATTTTTCACTTTGTGGTATGGATGACATTTTACACTTATATGTTTATAAATTTGTAGAAACCACTTTAATTTAGAGTTATACTTCGATCGGTTTTGAGGTTACGACCTCATCGTCGGGAATTAAACTTTAGTTAATATTAAATTTTTGTTTAATTTCTAACGATAAGTTGGTAGTAACTTTGAAACCGGTTGAAGTATAAATGTAAATTGAAGTGAATACAAATTTATAAACATATACTCGTATGTGTAATCTAAAATATTGCTGAGTTCATTATTATTCTTGATAATACAATTTCATAAATGGTTAATTGTGAATATTGTACATGGTTTTTCAGGGCCATACCGTGAAACTTCAGAGGATTATTTTTCATGATGTATTTTTTCTCAATCCTATTATCCTAATGAATCTAAAAAAAATGCTAATATTTAATAAAAAAATACTTTAGAAATATATTTGACCCACGAAGCGATACGCACCGGACGCGGACTATGGATGCGGCTAGGTAGGGGTTTGTTTTTAGGGATGCTAGTCTGAGACATGAGAATTGTCTCCATTACCAAAATCAAACCTTCACGCTGTTTTCCCGAAAAGGTTGGCAGAAACGATAGAACGCCATATCAATTATAAAGGCTAATTAGGTTTCATTAAAAAATGAATTTTCCAAAATATTTATATTTTCAACATTTACCACCAGGAATGTTCTTTTGATGTTTCGCGTTCTAGCTCTGAAATACGTTTATATGAGACATTGAATTAAGTTAACTTTGTTATTTTAATTCTTGAAAAACATACGTTTTCATTATATGTGGAATTTAAAAAATTGCCTTAACCATAAACATAAAAAAAAATAACTGTAATTATTTTCGGTTCCAACAGTCCATTATATATATTTTTGTAATATTTTCATTAAACGTTTATAAAACTTAGTGTTTCTTAAAAATGTAAGTTGATGCATTAAATATGATCTTCAAAACTTCCATAAAATAACCTTATGTTTTAAATGGTGGAAACTTTATTGTTTTTATTTTTACTAAGGCATTTAACTTATTTGGAGAAGATCCAAAATATGAAGACATTTCTTAAAGTTTAACAGGATGTCGTATGCTGGGATTAAGAATTTATAATAAAAACAAGGAGAGTAGTTTTAATATGTTACGGAATACGTTATTTGTCTAGTTTTTTTATTATTTATTTTATTTGCCAGTGTATATAAAACACTTTCAACTCTGCTCAGTGTTTTTTAAAACAATTTATTCCTAGAATTCCATTAATTTATACGCTTTGTATCTGCAAGACATTTAATTTGATTTATTTATTTAATGCACAAAATACGCAAATAACGCTATGAAATTATCCAGCATCCATAATTTAATATTAGAAAAAATAATTCATTCCCTTTCCGCACCTATACACTACGTTGGATCAATCGCAGTTTGTCTTGATAATTTTTGTTACATGAAGGTAAAATGACCAGTCTTACACTGCAGGTACCAGTCCATGGACTATGAAATATTTTAATGTAAAACACCTTTTTAAATAAATATTTTATGTCAACCATGTTTGAAATCAAACCCGAAACCTCGTGCATGGTAAGCAAACATGCTGTCCACTACACTGCGAGGCCAACAAATATATAAAAAGGAAAACTAATTTAATTAAATTCAATTCGTTAATTTTATTATTCAGTTATTTTTTATTACCAACTTAAAAGTTTTTAAAGATTTTCCGAATTATGTATTCTGCCTGCGTGTTAAACACGAGTACATATTTATATATTTTGAATATAGTTTTGGTTTTAAAAAGCATTATATCTAGAATTAAATGATCGACTTGTGACCAAATGATGTTTTTGTTTAATTGATTTCTCTTTTAGTCAATTCTGTTTTTTTTTTCGTGTTAGTTTTGTTATTATAACTTTTTTACTCGACGGTAAAATTTGCTCTCAGATGTACGAGTATCTATAATTCTTTTTATTGTTTAGGAGAATGTTTTATTTTCTTGTGTATTTTCATAGTTATAAAAATGTCAAAGCTTAAAAATGAGAATTATCTGGGACAATGAGGAAGCTCAGTGTCTTTTTTTATTTTCTTATTTGTTAATAGAATATTAAACTTATTCATGATGATTTTTTTATATATCGTATTATCAGCGCTATGATTTTTTAAAGTTTTGTATTTCTGAAATAACTCCGCGTGTAACGTCAGAGGTTGTTCTATCATAGTTCTTCCGATTGGTTCGTTTACGGTGATCTAACCGGGTATCCTTCGAAGCTCTCATAGTATTGAATGGTTCATATGAACCAGTGACATCATTCAAAATAGAGCGTTTTAATTAAGAATTTTTTTTTTCCGTACATTTTTCAGAAATTTTACATTACATTTTAAAGCTCTAATTTTTACCGCGCGCAAGAAAACATTTTTTGTTTCCAATTTCCCGTAGGGCTGAAGTTCCTCATTAATGTAAAACACATGTCATATTATCTTGCAGTATATCAAAGCACCGAAAAATTGTTTGGCGTGCAACTAGGCTTACTGTTCAGCCATGATTACTTTTGTCAAGAAGGTCTATATTTATATTAAAAAGAAAAATAAATCATGTTACAGTAGAGAAAAATTTCAGAATCTCAGACTTCTGATCCATAAGCTGTGTTTGGATTGGATTTAAGGGACCATAATCCATGACCAGTGATAGGGTACAATAAAAAAGTTAAATGAAAAGCTTAAAAATCAAGGAAATAGTGTCGATTAACTGTCATAAAAAAAGCCACCGGCATCACTCTTATCTCTGATATTAGGTTCTAACATTTTTTTTTCGTATTAGATAAATACTTAAAGGAGGTGCTTATTCTTATTGTTATTAAAGTGCTTTATAAGTTTCTGACGTAACTGTGATCTGTGAAGAAATGTGATCTTAAATCTCGAATCTGTGATCTGGAATCTGTTGTGACGGGTCTCTGAGAATAGTTCTCGCCCTCCAAGCCCAGGTTTTTAAACAACCTGGCTACTTTAAGGATTATTATTTTGCTAAATTTTCCTCTTCGAACCTTGATCCGTAGAGAATCAGGCTGTTTAACAAGGTCCGTAAGCAATTGGGCTGTATAGGGGGCGAGCTCTTTAACATTTTTAGATTTAACTAGTGGTGTCTCGAGAATTCGGCTGCTTTTAGGATACAAGGCATCACGTTCACTAAGGAGGTTATAAAGTATTCAATACAGGTGGCTTTAATGGCTTGTTAATTTAAGATGATATCACTTAAACTATCATTGTAGGTAGCCAGTACTTTTCGGAGATTGATTTTTATCAAGTAAATATTTTTTCAGTTCAGTTGGTGTGAAGCGTGCAGTGTATAATTTAATATAGGTACAGTGTGAGAGTGAGTTTTGCTTCCGGGCATACATAGCCCGGAGGTTTGGAACTTTTTCAATAAGACTAACTTTCTTGAATAACACATCGAACTGATTCAATGCAGAATATCCCATTACATTCCACTGAAAGTGTAAAGTTCATGGAAATTTATCCACAACTCACCGTACAAAATACTTATCAGGAAAATATTTAAATTTATTTGGATTATTTCCTATTTTAGAAATTAATATTTAAATTTCAATACCCGTTGATTAAGAGATTTCGGTTTATTTCGTTTGTTCAAAACATGTTTATTATTTTGCTAACGATGTGGGTTACTTTCCTTTGTCAGGATTTAGTCCCACGATCTAAAATCGGAATTAAAATGTCCCGACAAAAAAAGTAACCTCAAAATCGATCGAAGAAAAATTCTAAACATTGTGGAGTTTAAAATATAAAGTTATGCCGTTTTACAGTTAAAGATTTCGATGTAAAAAAAATCTTTTTTTTTTGAAAAGTATTTTATCCTTTTAAAAATCATTATTTAGGGGTGTTTTTGGTTTTTTTCTGGGTTTTATTTATTTTAGATGGCCTTACGTTGATTTAGGAGAACCATAATATTATTCAGGTTTTAGTTTCGAGTTTACATTTTTTAAATTTTTTTACATTTTTTTTTTGCACCACAACAGGCCAGGAGGCCTAATTACAGTGGTGAATTACATCACAGAGTACCCAGGCTTGAGAAAAATCACATTTTAATTTTTGTGTTCTCACCGGGAATCGAACCCGGAACCTTCCGTGCGTGAATCAATCGTTTTGACCACTACACCACGGAGGCCGAGTTGAAATACTACCGGTGAGATCATTATACTTATTGAAAGTATGTTAATCATTAGAACATTCATGTTTTGTGTCAAATTTCATAAATGGATTAAGGGTTTTTTTTTGTTTATTTTTACGTAAAATAACGTATTTTCATTTCAAAATATTATTGTCTATCATCGTGTTTAAACCAATTACTTTTATTTGAGAAATGAAACGCTTTTTTCATTTAATAAATCAAAGTTTTTTATTTCTAAAACGATAAATATTTTAATAACAATCTTATAAACGTTTTCCTATAAGAAAAACCATAAATTTTCTGTTGTAAATGTTTTTTTTTTTTAAAAAAGATAAATATTTGAGTTCTTATTGTTTACTCAAACATTTAAATTTTCAGACCGTTTCCTAGAAGTCGTAAATAACTTGTGATAAAAAAAAAAAAACGAGTTATGGTGTAGTGGGATTTTAACCTCGGACCTTTGGCCTGCGAGTCCACGGGACCACAACTCCGTTCTTATCTCAAAAAGTGTGTTTGATAAAAAAAATGTGAATTCCGTGTCAATTGAAAATACTGAAGAGAAAATTAACATTGCATTTTAAAAAATAATACCATTTTAAACGCGCGATAAGATTTAAATTGAAATATTCTCAGTGTTAACAGGAGCACAGCACGTGAAGGGGACTGAAATGTGTCATTCACTCGTTCGTACTTTTGTATTGTAGATTATTATTGTTCTAGCACCACCTGGCAAACATGCTATGATTACACAATATTCATTTATACGGGTAGTATTGGTACACTTTCATACATTTAGGGATGATCATTTCAAACCAGCGACAGTTTATGTAGTCCTGAAGACTCAGGATTACTTTAATATTTTTAGAATCACTCTCTTGATAATTTATTTATTTACATAATGAAACTTTGTGTTATTTTATGATTTTAATGTAAAAAATTACAAAATCAGTCCTTTGAACATTAATTTTATCTTCTTTTTCCTACAAATCAAATTCTTAAAAATACAAATCCCGAAAACAATCCTCATAATATGAAGAAAACATATAATTTTTCCTGTATTTGAATGCAATATTTTATCAAAAGGATGTGAATAAGGGAATGATAATGATGAAGATTATACACCTGATTATCGATAAACGATTTTTTTTTCCCCAATTCAGTGCAGTATGATTCATCAGATGCGGTTAAGTGTTTGGAGATTTTGATTGATAGTAGTTTCATAGAATCACTTTATATAGTATTTATTTTCATGCATCGAAGAACGTTTTCCGAAATAATTATGTTTTGAATTGGTATTGTAGGTACCTTGCAGGGGCGAACCGTGTATATAAGAGATTATGCGCAGATTACCATTATATTTGACTAACCATAATAATGTTTTATTGTCACTTTATTTACAGAAAAACAAATAAATAATTAACATTTCTTTTAAATCATTTCCACCATTTGTATTTTGATCCTAATATAAATATGAATTTTAAAAAAGCGCGCCCAGCTCCTGCGGTGAGCCAAGAAATTAGCTAATTATTCCAGCTTATTTTTTCATACAAATAAGTAAACTATATTTTGAATGTATTAACCCCAGTGCGGTTTTTTCTCCTAGATTAAACTTGCAGATTACATAAATTATTTGAAAATTCTTGATTTGGAAAACAGTGTTTAAAACATTGTTTTTCAAGGACTATTTTTCTTTAAGATAGTACTTTTGACATAATTACTTTTATGCGTCATATTGCAGGACATAAAGCGCTCCACGCGGCCGCTTCTAGCGCTATTAATTACTAGAACAATGCGGTCAGTTGACATTTCAATTTAATACCTCATATCGACTAAATTCATAGTGGTATTTTTTATTTATTTTTAATGAATTATATATTAAAGTAATGGATAATATATCTTTATAATATAATATATCACGAAGTTACATCGTTAGAGTTGATTTCATGGATGAGAGTTGTTGTATCACACAGAATCACAAAAAAAATATCAATTATACCATATATTACTTACATCATAATATGTACCTCCTTTGTAGGTACAAATATGTGATTTTTTTTATAGCTTACCTGAAAATAAAATCACCATTCGCCACTGGTATATTGTATACTTATAGCTCGCTGTATTTGCGTGTGGCTAATAACAGCCGAGAGAGGGAGGTCTGGACACTGGACATGCGTGTTTCTAGCTACTTTGGCCACTACATATTGTTTTTATGCATATAATTGCAGCGTGCATTGTGCATGCCACGCATAATTCTGTTTTGCATTTCGCGCACTCGCCCCATGACTCACCCTGTACTCACTGCCCCGCTTTAAACTTTACACATAAAAAGGGTTTCGTTGTTTTTGTTTGTTTATCGCAAAACCAGGAACCGGAACCTTAACACGGTGTTACTAAACTTTGCGGTTTTTGGGTGAAAAATAGGTTACTATTCAGCAAAAAAGTTTTAATGACTACGAAACTGCAAACTTTAGTTGACATTTTAAAAAGAGCAAAAAATCTTTGCTATTAAGATAATGTATGTATTTATTTATTTATATTTATGCCCAATGGGCATTTTTAAGGACATATTCAAACATTGACAATTATTATAAAGGAAAAAAAACACATTATTTACATATTATATCTATCTTAAGAATAAACATATTTAAATCTTTTGTTTTTAGTTATCAACTATGTAAGACATAAGTTAATTAATAAGAAATTTTTAAAAATATAGGTATTATTTATAATTAAAAAACAAATCAAATACTCAGATACCAAAATAATATTAAAATCCCTAAATTTCACACAAGTTAAGGTCAAAACAGCTTTGTCTTCAAAGGTGTCCAAAATGACAATAATATCCCAAATTAACTAAAAACTATTTAAACTGATACATCAATAAATTAATTCATAGCAAATTCAAAGAATTTTTGGAAACCGTTTATAAACGGCATTTTTTCTTGATTAGTAATACTGTTTTATTATTTTCTTTTCATATCGTATACTTAATTTTTTTTCTCGTGCGTATATTTGAAATTATATAAATTCTAATAAATAAATAATTACAACAGTGTAAGTCACTCTCTAAGCACAAAAGCCAGTCTCTTTTTATAAAGAGTTACTGTTGTAACATTAACTTGATGTATAAAAGTAGATTTGCATTTTTATAAAAATATATATAAATATATTTTAACATATTACAACACCGATGAAGAACATTTTAGAAAAGGTAATATAGAAGTCTAGGCATCTACATGGCTTATGACCCGTCAATGGCTGGTTTAAGTGGCCACTTTACACACTGTGTAATATTTACCATTCTGCCTATATTTGAACATCCATTCCTTCAATTCTTTCATCTGTTGATGTTATATAATATAATAATATAGATGTTCAAATATAGGCAGAATGGTGAATGCTACACAGTGTGTAAAGTGGCCACTTAAACTAGCCATTGACAGGTCATAAGCCCTGTAGATGCCTAGACTTCTATATTACCTTTTCTTAAATGTTCTTCATCTCTGTTGTAATATGTTAATATAAACAGCTCCCCAGGGAGTTGAATCCAGTCCTTGTCTACAAAAAATTGGACAAACTCAAAATATTGTTGATATATATTTTAAATAAAAACTGCTTAAACAAGCAAAATATTTTTTTAAAAATAACTTGGCCGCTTTTCCAGAGCATTTGATTTTAGTTGTTGTATATTTAAACTTCCATAATGTATTTAATTACTTGAAAGGCATATGATTTATTTCGTTTTCTATTTAATTCAATTCAATTCAATTATCAAAAACCATTCAGGTAATAAATAATTAGTATTTAACCACTTACCGACTTTTTATGTCCATGGTGTAATTTCAAATTATAGTTTTGCCATAAGTCAGTGAGTGGTTTAATACTCATATTTACTAACATTAATTAAAATGTTTGACCGCAAAGTTAATGCTCTGAATAATAATTTCTTCGTCTAAAAAAATACATGATGTGCCGATTACCCGAATCTCATGAAGGCGTTATGTACAAACGAAAATTAGTTGCTGAGAACAAATAAAACATTTTAATAATAAGCGTTAACCGAAGATACTGACGCAATTTCTAAAATCAATGAAATTGTATTTATTGAATTTTTATGTTTTTCAAAAGTTTAAGGTTGTAGGCAAACAAATTTAGTCCTATTTAAAATTTTCTACTCATTATTTGATGCGCCTGAACTAGTGAGCTCGATAAAATTAAAAATCACAACAAGAAATCTCACACAAAACTTACTTATTCATACTGATAACCATAGAACTCACTATGGTTTTTATTTCTCTATGCCCATTATTCTAAGATCTGCTTACAAACATACCAGTCTTGATTTCTTTGATAACAAGTTGTCTTCTTTTATACGATCACTGAATCAAATTAAATTATAAACACCTCTCTCCCGCTTCCACTCCTACCAAGGCTACTATATACCATTGTGTCTTTCTACTTTTTTCAATAATAATTTTCTGTGTCAACATAGTATGTTTATATAAATAAATGCATAAGTTGCTAGGTATGAAATGAACGAACTGTTAATAAAATGTTTTTTATAACACAAATTTGCAATTTGGAAATCGCAAAAAACGCCGCTTTTTAAAAACCGTGTATTTCTTAAATATTAATTTTGTAATTGATTCAGTTGTCCTAATACGTGTTAGGTGCTCTAAATATGTTTGTAAATAATAAAGTGGGTGTATTTTTCAGTCGCGTGATCAAGTTGCTATATCCGTCTAAAAAGCGTGTGGGTTAATACGCACTTTGTAAAGAACCCTGAATTTATGATCTGGAATGCAGTTGGAATTGAAAATGAAACATAAAGAATGAATGCAGCGCTTTGATACTACAAATTTATGTCTCAGAAAAGGTCAGCAACAGCATAAAAACTTAGAACATTGTAAAAATGTGCTAGTTGGGCGTATAATAGAATAAAAACGAGTACAGGGTTGAAGTACTAAGTATTACGCTATAGGCTGTACACATATTTCTTCTTTCTATAACTTTTGTCGACCTAATGATGCTTTATAACGGGCAGCTTACTGATATCTTCATAAGCTTACATTACCATAATTTGGAATGCAATTTTACAGTTCAAAGACTATAAAACATAACAGTGAAAAAAAACACGCTTCTAATAAATAAAAAAATGCAAACCTTGTCAAAAATTATTTAAAGGTAAATGCATTTTTGATGTTCTTTTCTATGAATGTTTTGCTTCCCCTAAATTCAGTTTTTTGTTTGATTCACTAATCATGATTTTTATCAATTAATGTCTCACACGTTCCACCTAGCAACCCGAAGGTTTAACATGAGCATCTCAGTGAACAAAACAAATAGCTTAACTATATTCAAACAACCCAGGATATGCAAATGGGTAATAGGTGACAAACTAGTGGAACAGATTATGTCATTCAAATACTTAGACGTAGAAGTACTCCGAAGTTAGAGATCAGACCAATAAAACCTCTGGCACATCTAGATGTCTTAATAATACTATTTGGAGCAGTAAAAATATACGTTTAGAAAGCGAAATAAAGATATATAAGATGTGTGTTAGGTCAATCACGATATATGAGGTAGAAACAAGAGCCAACACAACCAGGACAAAGAATCTTCTTAGAACATCAGAAACGAAAACTATAAAAGCAATCACAGAAATAATTTTTAGGGCCAATTGCTTAAAAAAAGTAATGTTAAATAAAGTTTAAAGTTAAATAATTGTTGTGTTTCCGACAAAATGGACAAAAGAGTTCGCACGAAAATGTCAAATAAGACAGTTCATTTTGCACATTTTGACCAAAACGAAACAAGTATTTTATTTTAAACTTTGTTCAACTTATTTTTTTTTGTGCAGCTGGCTCTTAAATACCAAATCAATAATTAAAAAATAAGACGGACCAGTGTCTTCCTGGCAGGCCGTCTTAAAGATGGGGGGACAGTTAGATCTCAACGTCCCAAGAGTGGCAGCTTTCTTGTGGGGTCTTGTCTCGCAACATATCCTGCCTATTGTCACTTCAGTCCTGCTACGCGATCCATAATATCCGTTATTCTGGTTTTGTTCCTAATTTCTTAATTTTTTATTTTATCTCTTAGGCTTACACCAAGCATGGATCTTTAAATGGATCGCTGTTTGCATTTGATCTTTTCTATATTTCTTTGTGTGAGGGCCATGGTCTCTAATGCATATGTAGTCACTGGCAGTATACGTAATTCGTAAGTTTTCTTTTTCAGACAAATCGGAATCTTTTTATTTTCAAGTCTGTGCCGAAGTTTCCCAAAAGCTGCCCAACTCATTCCTTTTTGTCTTGGCAATTCCGTCATTTGGTCTTATTTACCAAGTTTTATCTTATGTTCAAGATCTATATATTCATCTACCATTTTGAGGTTTTTATTGTTAACAGTGTTGATCTTCTTTTCTGGACTTATAATTTTTGTTTTTGTAATGTTCAAATTCAAAATTTTACTAGAAGCCTCCTGCAATTTATTAATCACTTGACTCAATTCATCGATGCTTTCAGCTATAACTATTATGTCATCAGCAAATATAAAGTGACTCAGATATGTTCCATCTATCTTTAGTCTCTTGGTATCCCGATTGAGAATTTTAAATATATATTCTAGGGCTTACGTAAATAGCTTTGGCGAAATTGTGTCACTTTGCTGCATATCTTTTTGTATTTTTATTTTTTCAGTCTTAGTGCCGTCATCAATTTTAATAGTTATTATTGCATTTTCATTTATTTAATGTATTAGTTGTATATATAAACAGTCTACTCTTGCATTTTGAAATGCCTCGATAAGTGCCCGTTTTTCAAATGCTCATTGGTAATCAATAAAAGCAAGATGTATAAGTCCACAGACGAGCCATGCCTGGAAGCAGGCTTTATCACCATCCTCAGACATAAGGCACGGATTGAAGAGAGAGATGTATAAGTATATTATACTCCGTTGTGTTCTCTATGGGCAGTCTTAATGTCTGAATGTGATGTCTGGTTCCAAAATTTTGCCAAAACCAGCTTGCTCTACAAGTTGATAACTATCAAATTTTACGGTTAAGCAATTTGTTTTGATCTTTGTTAACAACTGATACAGATGAGAAAGCAAACTCATCGCACAATATCTTCAACGTCGCAGATCCTTCTTATTTCGCAGTTTCTTACTCTGTCTCGGATTGTCGTTCCCACAATGGATTTAATAAATACAGTTTAAATTCGTTTACAAAATAAATAATAATTTCTTGATTTAAATAATAGTAAATAATAATCAAAAAAATATAATAGTGTCTTGGACTCACGGACCAAAGGTCTGTGATTCGAATCCTACTCTACCCCAACTTAATTCCATTTTCAAATAGTGACTTATTTACAACTCGTTGAAAATGGCTCTCAAAAATTAAATATTTGGGTTAATCTTAAGAACGCGAATATTTCTTTTAAAAAAAAGGTGCAAAAAAATATTTAAAAAAAAATAATAAATACTAACTTACCAGTTGGTACTTAATTGAATTCTCAAACTTTTTTTGAAAAAAGCATTCAATATCGTTTGCTTCGATTGTTGTTTTCTTTCTTGCAGAATCAAAGCATAAACTACTAATATTTGAATATTATTTTAATTAAAAAAAAATGAAATGAAAAATATTAACGTACCTTTTTATTTTTCTTAAAAACAAAACGAAAACTAACTCGGAAACAATTTCACACACACAATAGGCTGCTCACGTACACGATCATAGAATAAAACAACGTGTAAAAGTGTGTTTGCTATTAGAATTGCGGCGCCTACCGTCGGCTGGTGTCAGCCGAACCGGGGAATCCCACGCCGATACCAACCGGTGTAATTGTAAATCGGCGTAAGTCAAACCGGTGCAAAATGACGTTTACTTTAACTTTAATTTCTTAGACAAATATGATGTGAAGGATGTGTTTTAAGCTTAACCGAGTTTCAGATTTTAAACTCACGCTATGTTAGCAGATTCCCCGGTATAAAATTAGAAAATAAATATAAGTGATATTATTTTTACATGCATTTATTCAATAAAATTTATATGTTAAGGTACATTTTGTGAAATTATTTTCGTGTATGCAAATGCAGAATGAAAAAAAAACTGGGTTTTAAATCTCACAAGAAGTAACGTGCTTATATTTTAAGGCTAGTCTGCAAAGACAACTCAAAGCAACTTTTATGAAGAAAAACATTTTCTAAAAGCTTCAACATCATAATCCCTCGGTATTTACAGAATTTTCACTCCTTCTTTGCTTACAGAGAAGAAAGAGAAAACACCGTTTTATTTCCTCTTTTGAAGTTAACTTGTTTTGACATTTTTAAATTTTAACATCAAAACTCATTGTCAAACTTTTTTTTTTAATCCTACAAAGTAATTTCTGGTCTACTTTAGTCGACAATTGTTTGGTGGAAACTTTTTATAAAAACACAATACCATTTTCTTGAACTTGAAACCAACGCATTGTATTATACAGTATTTGACTGAAAGTATTACGTTTAGTTGCATGTATCATATTATTGTATCTTCAAAAATATTGAAAATACATTATTTATTAATACAACTTACAGCCGTGGCCAATTTGTACAAAATTAAAGTTAAATACAAAGTTATACATTATAAAAAAAACACAGTTAATTGTTATAGTAAAATTATAGAACTAAGAAGAGTCTAAAAAGAGCGAAAAATCATATTTGAAAACATCGGACTGTGTCCAAAAATCCCCCCACTCTGTCCCACTTTTGCAGAGCGCATACTTAAAGTTGCCGCTGAATGTTGCTTCTAATACCTTTTTAATAAAACTAAATCTACACAGCCTACTTTACTTTACTTTACCTTTGATGAGTAAGCTTTTTGTAATATTGCCTTTTAGAAAAAGAACTGATCATTAGAGTTTTACATTTGGATAAATGACTTTTTGCGTCATAAAAACATTTTTCCTCAAAATGCATTGAGCAAATTATGCTTCGCTTTGTTGGCTTCCGAAAGTCATCTTACCGTACTCTTCGTAATATTTTTATCCACTCCGTTTTCCTTCTTTCATCAACAAGGAAACTAAAATTACACTAAATCAATTAAAACCAATGTTCTTATTAACAAAACGTAGCCTTAAATAAATTGACTACCCTGGCAACACTAACAAAATATCAATTTTGTTTTCTTTGACAATCTAAAAGGTGGGAAAAAAGTAAATTTTTTAATTAATGCATCTGGTACTTACACATGCATTTGCTACTTACACGTGAAATGTGATCCCATCCTGTTTTTTATTGATCCCAGCAGCGTTTCTCCACTTTAAAACGACACAATACGGCATAGTTGAATTAAAATCTGGAGTTGCGTTCTGAGCGACGTCTACAAAGAAACAAATGGGTGAAAACGTAAAACTACTCGTATAAGAGTAGTTTGGTCGCCTTCTGTTTGATGCGCGTATGCGGTTTTTGGACTATTCTTAATTCTATGCATTAATCACATTTAAATTTCTACTCGACAAATTCCTAAACAAGGAAATCGAGTGGGAAAAAGTCCGCCTTATTGAGCATGTAGAATTATTGTTATGTGGAGTGCACTAGGAAATGGAAAGGACGGGAAGGTATATTAATATTTAGTTGAGAAATGGTTCGAACACTATATGTTAAATTCCGAAATCATCTTGATTATTTAATTGTGAATGTGAAAGCATATTTGGATACCGTGCAAACGGTTTGCCAAATTTTAACGTTATTTTTTTCCTAAATGTTATTAAATATTTGTATATAACCACTTACCGACTTTTCTATTGCTACCGGTTTTGAGACGTACTCGTCTCTTCGTCAGGACACCAATCAAACCAACATGCAAACCAACATGCAAAACCCACTATGAGTAATATGCAAATAATATGTAACCGTTCTATTATTTCAGTATATTAACTTATTCATTTTTTTGTTTAAAATATACATGGTTTACACATGTTTTATATTTATGATCTTAGAAAACTATAAATTGAAAATTTTCTGTAATTTTTCGAAATTAATATAAATTCAAAAACATAAAGAAGCACTGCGCCGATACCAGGAGCACAAAGGATCGTGGAGGTGTTAGATGAGAAGGTGCCGCGAACTGAATAATAATTATATCAGAGGCTTATTAAGGGTACTCACCAACCACTTTGTATGCGATCCGGGTAATATTTTGCAGTTATTACACATGCAACAGCACGCAAAACTGAATGTAATCAAAACTTAATTAAATGTTTATTTACTTTGAAACATTTTTTTTATTTAGCAGTGACAGAGTTTTGGCTCTAATCGATATTATCAAACTAGTCGTAGGTTAAGATCATTCAATGACTTGCAAAAAACTTAATTTCACTAAAATTTTTCACTAAAATCCACTTTATTTATGTCCAAGCGGATGAAACATACAGTTATGTATGTGATAAACAACCAGAATTCTAAGCAAGTTTTCGACTTGATGTTAAATCTCAGATGAAAACTCTTTAAAATGAATTCGAGTTAAGAAGAATTCTCATAGTATAATTGTTGGTGCGTTTGCTTACCGAGCTTAAGGTTTCGGGTTCAATTTGTTAAAAAAATGGTTTTACGTTTCAATATTTCACTGTCCCTGGACTGATCCCGAAGTGTAAGACTGATGCGTTACTGTAATAGATGAAAAAATAACGCTGCGTTTGGTTTAACAATGTAGTGTCTTATGCTCTATCGAATGCGGATATAGGTAATGATTATAATAACGAGGCTTGCTAGGAATAAAATATAACTGACAATTAAAATTTTTGAGTATTAAAATAAGAATATTTCATGTTATAATGAATTATTAATATAAATTAAGAAGATAAATGAATGAATTATTTTGTGACTTAGCTATGCGTTGAATATTGGAAGAATTGCATAACACGATTCTCTGCAAGAGGTCACACACACGATGCATTTTTTTTGAGAAAACGATTGCATGGTTCGCATTTTGTATTCATGCAATGTGGCTTTCAGCGGCGGTATGAAGTTGGTGCATTTGCAGCGCCTTGAGAGAAGACGTGCACAAACCTTGCGGATTGCGTTCATGTATAAAGTCATGCATTTCCCATAAAAGGAAAACGTCAAGTGGATTAAACTTTCAAAGGAATTTTAATATAATTCTATCAAAAAGATCACAAAGTGGAATTTAAAATCTCTGCACGCAAATTGAATACGACATAGTATGAAGATTGTTCTTTGAACTTCAAATAAGACTGAAGTCACCATTCAAATTCATCATCATTAAAGTTTTATCTGCACCCAATGCTGCATAGAGCACTGCATTGGTCAACTTAATGCAACGCATCTCGATCTTCTGTTACATAAAAGTAAGGTGATCAGTATGATGCTTCAGATGTTAGTCCAGGGACAGTGAAATACTTCAGTGTAAACCGTCTTTTAAAACAAATATTTCATGTCAACCTTCCAGGAAATCGAATCCATGATCTCAAGCACGGTAGGCAAACGCGCCAATTACTTCACTACCAAACGGACGTTTCTTTCCTCAATTTATTTTACAATACTTTTATCTAATTTAATTTATTATTTTTTCAAAATTTAGTTTATTAATAAAAAAAACAACAATACAGAAAATAAATGTACTACATTATGAAAAAAAATAAAACCAATTAAGTTTTCCACATAAATACAATAATGAAAATCCGTTTTTTTAAAGTAATAACCCGCTAAGCCTCTATTTCAGAGACTTGTCAGCAGTTGGGAAAGAGAAGATATGGAAAGAAGCCACGAAAAATACCCCACAACACCCAGACCAATTGAGCAAAAAGTCTTTCTTGGATTTCTTTCTTGCAACTGGCAGGAATCGAACCCTCGACGCCAGTTTCATAGTTGGCCGTCTAACTAACTGCGCCACGGCGCCTGTCAGTTTTCGGGTTGTGGTCCTGTGGCTAGTGTCTCGGACTCACGGACCGAAGGTCCGTGGTTCGAATCCCACTCTACCCCGACTGAATTCCATTTTCTAATAGTGAGTTATTTACAACTCGTTGAAAATAGCCATCAAAATTAAATATTTGGGTAAATCATAAGAACGCAAATATTAAAAAATATATATTCATAAATTTGTATACGTGTGTAAGTTTTTGTGTGTAAGGATGCGTGGATAAGGGAGTGGAGTGTGGTCTTGGTAGGTACGTGAATATGTGAGGGTGGTTTTGTGGACAAGGTGAGCGTGTGTTTGATACGAGTGAATAGAAACATCTTAAATTTATTATGTAATTTATGATCTCAGAGCAGCCATCGAGTAAAAACCGATCGTCCAGTATTATGTTTCTATTTCACATACAAAAATGTCCATATTCGCCCGGACGCAGACAGTTCAAATGAATTCTATTTCAATAAAATAATATAAGCATATATTTTTTCTCAATAAACAAATTATAAATTTTAACACGTGTTAATTTATTCTGCACACGATATAAAAGTTTTTAAATAAATAATGATACATAATAAATAAACAATAAATTCCGGGTTAAATCCTCAGTGCGGATCAAAATAGTTTTTTTTTCAACCCAATTTTTTTTTCACTGTCGGCGGACAAAATAAATAATTTAATTTAATTGATATTGTTTAAATTTAATATATGCAAGAAAATGATAAACTGGATTCATTTCACAATACCTAGTAAGGTAACTCCGAAGAAAACTGTTTTTGCTAGTCCTTATGCTAGCAGTCTCCTGTAATGGTCTCTTCCCTTAGACAAAATCCAAAATTGTTAACTTCTACCGAAAATAGCTTTCGATTTAAAGAAATCAATATATTCATACAGGACATTGAACACTCTCAGGGTCACAAAAGAGAAACTTCTCTTAGTGGAAGTTGTACGTGTTTTTGTTATTATATAATTTAAATTACAGGAAAACTTCGTACGAAAATTCTGATGGGATTTTTTCTTGAAACTACATGATCAGAAATGCGTCAATGACTCTTTAAAAAATAAAATTAGTAGAAGGGAAAACAGATAATTAATCTGATTGTATAATTATAAATGCTATCATCATGATATTTAATTGAAATGGTACAAATTTAATGTAAATGATGACATTGGACAAAATAAGTTTCATTAGTAATAGCTGCGCATAATTTACAAAGGTATTTGTTTATTTATTAGTTTGTACACGGCACAAATGCCTTTTATAAACATAAACATAAATACATTTAACATAATCGTGTTCAAGTATACATTTGTGTCAATTATTGTCACAATTTTAATATCCAATCTACTACAACTTTACTCTACCTCAATATTCCTTCATCACCATCATAACTAGACCTATCGTTCATATTTGGTAATAGCCGTGCCGCATTTAAATGTGTTGTCCATCCAATCGCGCGAGCGTGGTGCCCGAAACTCGCTGCAGAAGGCTTCCCGCGTTACGCGTTTCAGTACAGCATCTTTCAATGTCAAGTGTCGGGATCCAACTGCCGCAGGGACGAGAAAAGAAGGAACAGGTTAGTGGTTTACCTTCCTAGTCCATCTTCATTGTTCGAAGTTGTGACCCACAATTATTTATTAAAACTGCATACTGCATCACTTATTTATTTATTTTTACATATTGTTATGTACCATAATTTTTTTTGTACATTTTGCCCAGCTTATAAGGGTACATAGTCCGTTCCAAGCTAGGTAATTACATTTTAGTTCATTATAAATATTTATAAGTTTAAAGAAAGAACAAACAAATAAAATATAAACTAACTAGTAAACACATATTGATACATACACACATACATACATACATACATACATACATACATACATATATACATACATATTTATATATGTATGTATATATTTACATATATACATACATACATACACACATGCATACACACATACATATACCCATGCGCATACACATATATAAAACATACAAAATTAAATAAATATATGCGAAATAATATTAAAGTTAGTATATGATACCTTCCCTATCTAACTGCAACTAGAGACTTTTTAAAACAAACTAAGCAATTAAATATAACTGAACGCTTTTAACTAGAATCATTAAAATTTATCCATAAATTAGCCACTGATGTAATTGTAGACGAAGAACTAAACTTGTGAAAAATTGTAGTCAACATGGACATAATACAAGAATATCAGACAAATACCTTATGTAACTTTCTAAAACAAGACAAGGACACTCAAGACTTATAAACTAGGGACTGAAATTATACAATAAACTACCAGACAAAACTAAACAAAAGACTCAGACAAACTTTTCAAAAGATTTAATAAATATTATTTTGAACAACAGAGTGTGAAAGAAAAATGTTTATATTATTTTTGTAAAATAAATGTAATAATCCGTAAGGGTTTATAAATTAATTTTCAAATTAAAAAAAAAAAAAAAACTTCATGGTTGCCTTTTGTATTTTTTTCAGATTATTTTTTTAAAATTTTTATTTTCAACATCCGTAAGAATCTCCAATCCGTGGCATGCATCAACCTCTCTGACTCCCTACGACCAATGTCGTGAAAGAGCGAGGTCAACACTTTCTTCAACTCGACAACACTCCCGCTTTTTCACAATTCTGGCAAAAAAATATGCACCTTCTTGCCAACATAATAGTGTTGCCTCGATGCCAGAACAGTGCTAACTCGTTCATTTAGTATCAGATCCCTATTGGAGTATCTTGTATTATGGTTGTGGTTGACGCGTGGGTATTTGTCTCGGTTTATGTGTGTAACCACTACCGTTCTCAATATATACTGTTGAATAATATTTAGTAATAATAATAAAAATACTTTAAAGTTTTATTCCACTTTTATTTATAATTTTTTCTTTTTTTTTACCAGTGACCGGGTTTCGACGAAACCTGGTCACTGGTAAAAAAATTGAAAAAAATTATAAATAAAAGTGGAATAAAACTATAAGTATTTTTATTATTATAAATAAAATGCAGTTCCACCAAGAAATGTCAGTAGAAAAACTCAATATAATATTTAGTGCTCCGAATTCTTTGTACTGCAAGTCGCTTGGATAACAAAATGTTTTTTTTTTTAATTACTCGGATTAAAAATTTCCGGTTCAAGGGTGGTTTTTGTACTAGAATACTTAATCAAATAGCAGTTCACTTCTTTTTTTTACCATCACTGAAGCCGTAAGACTTCGGCCCTACTGCCAAATTAATGACATACTAGCAAACAAAATTTTGTTATTACTGAGTTCCATGAGTATTGATTTAAGACCGAAAGCCTAAGAAAAAGAACAAACATTATATTTAGAATATATCTTTGAGCAAAAAGAATGCATATATTGTAAGTCAGCACTCCCAACTCGAAGTTTCAGTATGAAGCTGTGTGTATACCCACTTCCTAGAAGTGGCGTAACGATCTTTCTAGACTAAGATCAGAAGGCTTTCGTTTGTACCGCTTTCCCCGAGACACATTTGGCACGGTGCCCCTCGGGGGCGGAGGCGTCGCGACGGCGTCGCGTCGTCTACTCCGCCGTCGGCCCATAAAGCCTGCCGCGGGACGAGTATTTCAGCCAACGTGAAACATTAATTTGGGAACGTTTTAGCGAGGCAATTACGGCTTATGAACATCGTAATTTTAATTCAAATCGCTTTTAAAAAATAGGAAATTTGCATTTTGTGAGATATATCGATTCTAAACTTTAGTTCTGTCTATTTGCGTTACTTTATTATATAATGTTATTTGAAACGCTTTGTCGAAATACTATTATTAATCCCATTTGAAAGTTTCAAAACTGTTTTTACTATTTGTGCGACTTTGTAAACTATTGTAATGAAAATCGCTTGGACACAAATGAATATTATTAATCTCAGTTTATTAATGCATTCACCCGGTTTGTGATATGTAGTTGCCTGGTTAAAAGTGCCATTTTACACACATTATGAAACATTCACCGTTTTACCTGTTTTTGAACATCTATGATCCACCGATTCTTTCGATGTTGCTCTGTGTGTAAAGTGACCACTTAAACCAGCCAATAACAATTAATGAGTCCTGTAAATGCCTCAAAGTTTAATATTACTTCCTCTAAAATGTTCTTCATCTCTGTTGTAATATATTTAAATATTGATAACTCCTTAGTTGACAAATACGGTCCTCGTTTACAAAAATGTTGAAAAACTCAAAATATTGTTGATTATTCATTTCTTTATTAGCTTTCAAAGTGCTCTCTTTTGAATGATATTTATATTATCACTATCACTCCGTTAGTAATAATACTTTCGATTTCATTAAAAATCAACGCCTAAAGTAGTGACCGAGAAAAATGGGATTTAACATAAGAATTAAATATTTAAAAAAATCTTTTCCAAAATAAAGTTATTTTATTTTTAAATTTTTAAAATAAAATAATGATTTACAAAGTAATAAAAATAAAAAATATCCGAAATATTACCGAAAATTCACTACGGAATGAAAGACATAAATTTAATGGGTAAATTGGTTAACTTTTTGCGCTTTTTGGTTTGTTGTCACGTTATACATATAATTTATATGCAACGGTTCTTCAATTTACGATAAAGGAAATTTAACTTAATTATGATAAACGAATTACAAAAACATAAATACGAAAGATCTTAGAATTACCAATTATACACGAAAAATCACAAAATCAGTCTAGACGGAACGTAATTCGACAAATTCCGACCGCATATTTCGGCTGAGCCGAACTTTCGGCCAATTATAAGCTGCAACCTAAACTCGTTTGATGGCCGAAACCAAAACCGAACCTTCAATCGGTTACTAGCCAAAAGTAAAATTAAATAATTTTGATAATTAATTGCCTTTTTTCATCGTTTATTTCTATAAAACCACAAAAAAATAGTACAAAACTTTATTAGCATATTCTAATAGAGATAAAAAATATTTTAGAGAAAGGTATATGTAATTCAGGGCATCTACACGGCTTTTGACCGGACATCAAAAGGTTTGACCTGACTTGAAAAAAGTGACCATTTTACACACTGTGTTACATTCACCATTCAGCCTATTAGAACATCTATAGTAATTCAATTCTTCCATTGTTGATGTTTGTGAAATTAAGGAGCTGAAATCTTTACAAAAATTTGAACCTTAAGCGGTGTTGAAAAAACTTTATTTCTGGATAAGTGCAAGGTAAGAACTGTTTTAAAAAATGCATGAGAAAAAAACAATTTTTAAATATTTGTCATAACAAGTTACTTTATGTGGCTTGTGAAATTCTTAAATACTCGTAATATCTACGTAAATGCACCTCAATAGCAAAAGCTATTATTTTAAATTTGCCTCCGTTTAGCATATTTATTTATACATCAACGTTTCAAAGATCCTTTTTAAAAAAAAGTTTTACATAAATAATTAAATCAGTGAAAAATTTATAATGTAATACATAATATGAAATATAATTGTTTTTTTCAATTTAGTAAAAATAATACATAAACAAAACAGTCAAAAAGAAACATAACATTTCTAAATAAAAGGCAACAATTAACACGATAAAATCTCATGTTCTAAATATAAATAAAACAAATTAAAGTTGAGATTAATTTAACATAAAAATAATGTGTTTGGTATTCAGCTAGGAGAAAAAAAATAATGCAACAATAATACTTTATAAATGATAAGGTTTTTAAAGCAATACTGAAACTTGAATTATCTTAATAACACCTTTATTTTATCATTGGTTGGAAAAAGTTGGCATTTAGCAATAAATTCCCATATTATGAAAACTAAAAAAAATAAAAAATTTTTGGTTTTAAGTACATACATGTATAAAATAAACCTCATCGAGTAGGTAGGTACTGATAAAATAAAAACTATATTAATGTAATATCTCAATTTTCTAATTTATATTGAAAATCTCCAAAATTACGGCCAAAGAAACAATATAATTTAAAACAAATATTTACAGTTAGTAGAAGATGTTAGAATAAAACTAATGTATACTTTTTTAACCTCTAAATAAACGTCAATTTAACGAAGTAACATGATCATTTGTTTTTAAAAAATATTTGTGAAATATTGTTTCACGTTTTCTTAATATATATGTTTATTTTAAGCAGCGAAAGTCTCGAATTAAAAATAACGTTGTTCGATAGGCGATCTTTTATTCAAATCTTTGCGTAGGTACTTAATCTTGATAAAAATCAGATGTAGGATATTGCAACATCACAATTGATGTCGTATTCCTCCCCGACTTCTAGAAATAGGAGAGTAGTAGCCACCCCCGGCTTTAAACAAGTAATTTAGCTGCTAAACGCAAATTGATACAAAGCGATTTAAGGATCGCGATGGGTACAGCTATCCGTTAATTTGTTAAAAGCTTTTGTTCCAGCGTAAGCTCTCGGTAAACACTACACGCATTATGCTGAATTTAATCCGAAAACATTACTTCGTGTTACCGATTCCAATTTACTTTGGATCAGAAAATATAAAGGAAGATAAACGCGCGGAGTCTTGCTAAGATGAAAGGTATTTCAGCGCTAATGAATGCTATTAGTCAAATAACTCAATATCGAGTATCGAGGATGCGCTTTTCTAGCGATCAAACGGTCTCTCGTCATCTTTGTCCTATTTATTTTTAAAGAGTTTTAAACGCCGTCCTTAGCATATTCTCTGAATTATTTTTTGAAAAAAGATAGTCATTATAAAAGTCTTTAAATTAATTCAATACTGCTACTGTGTGTATGTGGCACAAACAAAAAGCGATCATTATTGATTGCGTTTTATCCTAGGGCGGCATAAAATATTTAATTATAAACGGTTTTCTATTGAAATAATTTGTATTATTCTGCTTATCATGTTATTTTAATTATTTTTGACGATTAAATAGAATTAAAGCTGGAATTACAACAATTTTCTTTGCAAAACGAGACGAGAATGATATTAAAGTAACAAATTGTAATTTAAAATAAATTATATATAATATTTTTATATGTAATATAACGTAGCATAAATTTTTAGGAATATCGAAGCTGGAAAGGAGAAATTAACCAACCGACGCCGACGTGTTCGAACTTTACAAAAGAACCAATTAAGGTTTTTTTTATATAAATTAATAAATAATCCCGTAGTTTAAATAAGTTTTTAAATTTTATAGGAATCACGCCAAAACAGCGCTTTTGTATGATTTTAAAAAGAAATAAAACTTTAATTAGCTCATCTGTTAAGTTGCCACATATCTCTGGATATTTTTTTAATTTCTAGCGTCGATATATGCATTTGAAGTTACCTCAGATATCGTTATTAAAAAAACAACAATTTAAACAAAAATTGCGTTGTTTTAAATAAATAAAATTCTTATGAAAACTTATTTTAAATTAAAATTTCAAACGAAGTTCAAAGTTCACAAAGTTTTTTTTATATATTAACCCATATTTTAGCAAAACGAAATAATGATTTTTTGCACATTTTATTTTATTTTATTTATTACGGTTCACTAACAATGAATAATAAATAAGATATTTGTAAAATCACAATTTGTTGTTTAGATATTGTCCAATAAATATATATAAACACAACGTGCGCAAAAAAAATAAAACAGTTTTCTCAAAATTGACTAACTTAATAAAATTTTATTAATATTATGAAAGTTATGACGCTAAATTATACTAACAGTTAATTACAAATTATTTTACCTGACTGTTGTAAGAGACTATTTGATTAAAAACATTGCGTTACAGATCTCTTATAATTTTATTTTTTTTGATAAAAATAAATATTTGCGTTCTTATGATTTACCCAAATATTTAATTTTGAGGGCCATTTTCAACGAGTTGTAAATAACTTACAATTAGAAAATGGGAATCAAGTTAGGGTAGAATGGGATTCGAACCACATACCTTTGGTCCGTGAGTCCGAGACACTAGGCAACAGGACCAAAACCCGATTAATTAATTAGTAATAATAATTTAATGTATCGTTAAAGATATCAATATCAGCATTACTTTCATACTTATCATACATGATACTGCATTTAAGTGAGCTATATTATGATTGAAGGTTGGAAAATAAAATATAGTGTACGATCTCGATCGCCGATTGGGGATATTCAGTGGTACATTTCTAAACAAAATGAAGAATCAACATTACAATGAAGTATTTAATAAAGATTCATCAAGTCTTAAATCTGTCTCCTAAACTCCAACTTATCTAGACCAAAATGGTCTAGGCGCTGATTATTAGACTGAAGGGTTCTGCCCAGGTTACATTTAAATGTTAAGTAATGATTTTTTTTTTGCCCAGACTCAATTAAATTAATGTAAGTTAAACATTGCATTTGATCAAAATTTGACAGTTGAAAATGCTTAAACCTAATAAAGAACTCCAAATAAAATAATGTTTTTTCTTTTTATTGAAGATTTATGACCTGAATATTTAAGTACACAGGAAAAAAAACACTTGAAATAAAATGGAATTAAAGTATATTAAAAAATCTATTGGCAAAACAGTAATTTATACAAAGAGAGCTCCTTATGAATGGCAGGAAAAATTTATAATAACCTTCCCAAAAAAATTAAGAAAATAAACTGTATAAAAAAAATGCAGGAGTATTAAAAGTGTTTCTAATAAATAAATGTTTCTATACTATAAATAAGTGTTTGGAAGATGCAATATAATAAATTAAAATGTATTTATTACAATTAATACAAGCAATTGACACAATAAACTTGTACTATGTTTTAACTGCTTGTGTTTTCTCAACTTTTTTTATCTTATTTCAATTTTTTTATTTTATAATATTTATTTTTGAACATTATTTTTTATTATTGTATTTTTTATTTAGTTTTGGTTAGACTGTAAGAAATTGCTGGTGGCAATAATTCCACCATTTTACTATGTATACCTTTGTTTTTTTTTGTATGCATGAGATTGTATATTATGATTAATGAAGATTTATTATTTTTATGAATTGTGATAATAAAGTTATTAATGAAAATTATGATGAAATAGTTTTCACTCAATAAAAAAATATTATGTTAATGAATCATATAAGATACATTGCCATGAAAGGGGTTAAACATAATAATAAAGAATGTAAGTTTTCTAATTATTTCAATACCTTAATGCAATTTATGCCAGTTGTTCATATTTATTAAATTTTTTAATTTTTCTATTAATTAGGAAACATTCAGTACAATTACATGAATTTAAAGTTAACACAGTTAGACTTTACATCAATGGACCAGTGAAGTTTTTATATTATATTATAATTTTATCTAAGGTTATCAATTAACTATTAAAAAAAAAAAATAAGCACAAAAAAGAAAAGGAAAAAAACTTAAATGGAAGTAGTTTAAAAATTAAAATCAAAGTAAAAAAGTAATTTAAAAGTTTGTAGTTTGTATTTACAAATGGAAAAAATATTTTTAATGAAGTATAAAATTTAGTAAAAGTAATTAAACGCTAAGAATTAAAATAAAGAAAGAAAAACATGCTCAGATGAAAAAAAAAACATTTTCAAAAAGGAAAAACATATATATACATATATATTTTAAGGGATGCAAAGAAACGATGAGAAGAATCTTAAATAAAATATATGACATTAAATTTAAGTGATTTAAAAAACATTTTCAAAAATAATAACACAATATAGTAAGAAAAGCAATTCTAAAAGTAATTCAAAGTAGTTTGAAAGTTACTTGATTAAACATGAAATAAAATGTACATGTTTTTCACTTAAAATAATGTTAGAAATTACCTCTTTTTCTAAAATGTGTCTTGTCCATTCTCCTTACCCCTTACCCCCCCGCCCCCCACCGTCTCGACGTATTAAGCGCGTATCAAAGGCGTGTGGCCATCCTTAACCCCCGACTTACCTCTGCCGACCCTGACCGGCCAGACAATTACCAGGGCGGCAGGAGACTCCCGTAGGTGAAGGCGAAGTATAACACACCCTGTGCACGACTCAGAGAACTGGGTACTCAGCTATGCAAATTGACGAGAATTCGCTTGTTCTACATGTAATATGACAAATCCTCTCATGTAAATAAGGAGTTATTATACTACATAAATTATTATTAATATATTAATCTAATATATTAAATCCGGAGATATCTTATATGATTAAATTAACAAAGGAAAAATATTATTAAACCCATTCAGCCCGGGTGGTCATTGAAAAAAAGACAAATTTTAAGATTTTTTTACTCTCGTACCTATCAAAATTCAAATGCAACGGGTTGATTTTTTAATTATTTAAACCCCTAAGTACGTCTAATTTTTTCTGTTTACATCGATAATTAGCATTACACCGAAACGTTAGTTTTTACCTTTGGCAGCTGACTTCTGGCTAGTTTATTTGTTTTGGAGCAAAACCCCGTCGTTCTTATAAATTGTATCTTGTAGAGCAAGTTTTAAACATGTTTAAGTGAAATAAAATTACTTGGATTAAATTATTGTATCTAAAACAACTCATGTTTATTAATACATTTTAAATGAATTGTGTTAGTTGATTATCCCACAAAGGCAAGAAATGTTATCCTATAATAAATAGACAGGTATAATATTTTTTATTACTAAGAAAGAGAAAACAAAATATTCTGTAAAAGATTATAAGGTACTCTTTCGTTTTATAGTAATTGAATAAGAAAAAAAGAAAAAAAAAAAACATAAAAGCACAGCTAGGGCTACAGCTTAAATTTTTTTTTCGACTCTTGGAAGGATTTTTATTTATTATTTTGTGCAAAATTTAGTGTTTTGTTTTTAGAAGTTTGAAATTGAAAGTGTTTGAATAAAAATTATGGTTCCCATGTATTTAAAATGTCTGAGAAATAAAAAATAAATACAAAAAACAAAGTCGAGCATCTTTAGATTCCCCATTAAAAGCTCATATTCCCCGGAGTGATTTATTCCTGACACTTTTCTCAATAAGCGAAAAGATACTTTGCGCGCGAGTAAAGTTCGTTTAAAATTTTCCATTGAAATAAATCACAAACGAAAAGCCGCCCGATACCGCGTCGTGTTCCCTTTTCCCCGGCGTAATGCCGTGCGGAATACCGGGAGCGCACGACGCCGGGGAGGTGCACTCCCACCAGTCAAATGCCAAATGCGGTAAGCGAAAAACGATTCTGTCATGCTGCTAAGTCGGGCCGTGGCCTGTTGGAAACTACTCTACGTCTATTCTACGGACCCAGCACTCCAACTGGACATTGGATGTTCGGAAGTTTGGACAGTCGCGATCGGTTTGTAAAACATTTTTATAGAAGGTGTCATTTCCGACAGAAAATTTAAAAGTATCCATTTAGAAAATTGTGACTAAATTAGTACAGTATATTTTATAGTTTTTGCAAGATATATCAATGTAATGAGGAACTTCAGCTGTTAAAAAAAAAAGAGATTTGTTAATAGACTAATTAACTAAGCCGAAATATTAAATTTTTATGTATTGTATTGATATTAGTAAATTTAAAATTACACTGCCCTTGACGTTACGAGTTCAAGTCGATGAGATTTCCTGACATTTAAAGGGAAAACCCCGTACCTATAAAAACACTTTACGTTGAAAAACATGGTTTAATGTAAATTTAAAATCTTCAACAACAAAAAAAATGTTATAAGTGATTCGTTTTTGCATACCTGAACCTGTGACGTTTCAAATAATACCATTTTTTTCATACGTGTTTGAGAAACTCCACCGTAAAATTAAATGCTGTAAAACTAGGGTTTCCTAGGACAGCGGTGCCCGTATCTTAACGGCCGTAGTGAACAGTGATGCGGTGGACAGCCGCCGTAACGGTGACCAGAGAGTGGTTTCCTAGGAAAACGACGGCTTTCCACCGCATCACCTTCTTGACTTCTACATTCCCTTCTCTAAAATATTCTTAATCTCTGTTGTAGTGTTACAATATTTGAGTTTGTCCAAATGTTCGTAGACAAAAGACTGGATTTCACCCCCTCAGGAGTCATTGAGATTAACAAATTACAACAGGGATGGAGAATACCTTAAATAAGGGAATATGGAAGTCAAGGGATTTACAGGGCTTATGACCTGTCATTGGCTGGTTTCAGTGGTCCAAGAAGAAGTTGAAAAATTGAAAAATAGTTTTCAGGCGTTCCCTAGTATGTGAAATAATTCAGTCAGATGAATCTCTTCACAAAAATAAAGGTTTCGGCTCTTTAACTTCACTAAAATCAACAAATGGAAGAGTTAAAGAATATGGATGTTCAAACGTAGGCAAACTGGTGAATGTTACACAGTGTGTAAAGTGGCTACTTAAACCAGCTATTGACAGGTCATAACCCCTGTAGATGCCTAGACTTCTATATTACCTTATCTTAAAAGTTCTTCATCTCTGTTGTAATATGTTAATATGAACGGCTCCCTAGGGAGTTGAATCCAGTCCTACTATACAAAAATTTGGACAAACTCAAAATATTATTGATAAATCCACCTGGTCCATGAAGAAGTATAGAAATTGAAAAAATAACATTTTCAGGCGTTGCAGGTGAAATAATTCAATTAGATAAATCTCACCCGCATAAATGAAGGTTTCAGCTCTTTACCTTCACAAACATCAACAGATGAAAGAATTTAAGGAATATAGATGTTCGAATATGGGCAGAATGGTGAATATTACACGTGTGTAAAGTGGCCACTGAAACCAGCCAATGACAGGTCATAAGCCCTGTAAATGCCTAGACTTCCATATTCCCTTATTTAAGCTTTTCTTCATCCCTGTTGTAATTTGTTAATCTGTTGTAGTGTTTTAAGATTTAATTTTGTTTAAAATTCAAGTTAGTATTTAAAAACTTTTAAGCGGATTTTGAGGAACATTTGTCTTCGCTTTTAGAATAATATATTAATAACATAATATGAGCTGAAGTATTCATAGGCTTTATGAATAAAGTATAGTGCCGTCGGCAGCGGTAAAACGGTGCGGTGGTAGTTTGCGTTTATGCGAGATAAACTGTGAAATAATGCGGTTGCTGGGAACAAGGGATCCTAACTACTAAAAATTTCCTAATTTGATAGTCAAATTATCGCGAAGGTAACCAAATTCGTTCAATTTTAAATTCTTACTTTATTAAAGGATTAAGAAAATCCTTGACACTTGTAATTTTATTTAGGTAAGTAGGGTTTTCAAATGTATGAAAAGAGCGAATTAGTTCACAAAGTAAATCAATCTAATCGATACTATGATGGTAGTTTAGCATGATAGATTGACGATTAGAGGTAAGGATTGTTTTTCTATAAAATCATCAAATCGTGACTTTAAAATCACGATGTTTAAATTGACCACTGAAACCCACTTTTGAATCTTCCTCCAGTAATGCTACAATCAGGTAAGTCGTGATGCATTCAAAAATATATTATCATGATTTGAACAAACGACTTGTCTATTTTTAGCATTTATGGAGGAGGATACAAAAATAGGTTTCCGTGGCTCTTTTTTTATTTCTAATTTATTTATTAATTAATTTATTTATACATCAACGGTTCAAAGAACATTTTACAAAAAATAATAATTTACAGAAATAATCACAGCAGTGCACAATAAACATGTATTACATAGTACAAAATAATAGAATAATTAGAAAAAAAAATTAGGAAAGATATAATACAAAAAACAAAAAGTAAAAAATAAACAAAACATCTCTAAATAAAATATAACAATAACTATGAGAAAATCTTATGTTCTAAATATAAATATAACACAGAAAATAATACAACATTAGTATGCAAAAAATCTAAGTTTTTTGAACAGTAAATAAAAAAAAAAACTTAAGTTAATTAAATAATACCTTTATTTAATGAAATCATCATCATCAGTTGGTTGGAAGAAGTTGCCATTTGGCAATAAATCCACCAATGTACAATTTAAATTATGTCTAACATGTTAAATAAAGAAATAAAAAATCACATATTCCAGGAAACAAAGTTAAATTAATATTACATTTTAAAATAAATCCGTAATTTTTCTTATAAATAACGAATGAGAATTTGTTTTAATTCATGAACAGAATAGATTATATTTATTGTTGCGCACAAAGTGCATTGTTGGTATAACACAATCGTATTATTACAAAAAAAATAAAAAACTTAACACGGTATGTACCAATTACGTACACATCACAATACGTAAACCAATTTCTTGAACAGGACAACAAAATGTGACAAGAATATGTATAACGCAGATGTAAGGAGTACCGTTTTACCCACCGTTGTTAAAGTACTGTGAGTCTTCCTCATTCTGACCTTTCTCTTGACGTTCAAATTAGTAGAACAATAAGTTCATGCTTTCACCAGCTGAGACAAATTAAATGCATACGCAAAAATTTGCCAGTTGATGCCGCCCGTCAATTAAAAAATGCGTGTATAGTGTCTAGAGTCGATTATTAAAATGGTATCTGCGCAGGTCTACCAATGAATAAAATGACTCGCCTACAGTCTGTATTGAATGCCGCAGCGAGACTTATTTTTGGAATATCTAAATTCAGTCATATCACTGCACTACTTCGGTAATTGCACTGGCTACGTTTTCCACAGAGAGTTGAATACAAACTCTGTTGGCTTATGTATAAGTCACTGCACAAGTCTGTTCCTGAATATCTAAGGGAACTCTGCATTCCAGATGAACTAGCTGACATACGTCTTACGCTTAGATCAGCTACATCTTCGTCAAGAGAAAAAGTTATAATACCTCTACGCAAACACCGCACTAAATTTGGCGGACGCGCATTTGCGGTTGCAGGCCCTACGGCATGGAATGCTCTCCCAGCGAAAAAATGAAAACCCACTTGTTTTCTAAATCATTTTAATAAATCCTTAGCATGTGATGACAACGTACATTGTTTTTCTCAAATTACAAATTAAAAAAGTTAAAATTTTAATACATTTCTTCATATAATAACTTTGTAAGCCGCCTTTAAGGTTTCATATTATGAAAATGGCGGTATATAAGTTGTCCATAATAATAAAAACAATATCACATGACTTTATTTGTGTTGGTATCTCCATCGTTGTGAATAAGGAGTGTAGCTTATGGAGTGATGTGTGTAAAACATGGTGTTCGTTTTATATATTTAGTATTTTGTGTCAGAAAGAATCTAAATATTATTATTTTCGATGAGACTCAGTTTTCTTCTAGATCATACATCTTCTCAAATTAAAAAAAAAAAATAATTTTGAAGTAACCTAGATGTAGTTAATACTCCGTGATTTAACGTCATGTATTGTATAACTAGACATGCAAAGGGCACTGCATTGCTAATGTAAATGCAGCATATCTCGATCATCTGTTACAGGAAGATAAGTCATCAAATTCAGTTGTTTTACAGTGAAATATTACAGTGCAAAACAAACTAATTAACATTTTTTTTATGTGACCCTTCCAGGAATCGAAACCAGGACCTCAAGAATGGTAGGCTAACGTGCCAACTATTACACCACGAGGCGGACTTATCTCCGATCGATTTCCCTTTTCAGAATTTTTACCTGCAAATAGCTATCGAGTCCAAAACACTCTTTCATTTTTCCAGCTCTAATTTACACTCAGAACTGTATTCTTCTTATTTTATCATTTTTATCGTTAATTTTGTCTTTGTTTTGTATAAAAATATTTAATCTTGGTGACAATTCGATCGAACAAATATTTTGTATGCATGAGTCGAAACATTTTCATAGACTAATTTGTTTTCATAATTATGTAGTACCCTAAAGGATAACCAACGGGAGTCACATTTAAATAAATGTTCTGAAAACAAGAGTTCATGATTTAACGATTTCCAAAGCGTCCTAACTTTTGAAAAAAATGAGATGATTTCAATCTATAAAGAATTTTTAATGTAAAAAAATGATTTTTTATATAATAAAAGTACATATTTAAATAACGTATGTAAGACTGCTGATGTTTTTTGCATTAAAACGAAGTGGACTTCAGCTTTTTAATGCAACAGAAAAAAGCATTTTCGATCATTTTTGCGTTTTTTATTTTAAAGTGGCAAAAAGTGGTCTTCTGTGTTTTATTGTCATACGTACAGATATTATTTTCTGTAGTAAACGAGTTTTTATTTTTATCAAAACTTCCCAAACAATGCTGATGTTTTATGTAAATTTTAAACTCTTATATAAATGTTATTCTTTTTTAATTAAATAAGTACCTACCTGTAGTTTAATTGTAACTGTTTATATTATAATTCACGTTTATAAAATCGTCCAAATCCTCTCTATCTGTTGTGTCATTACCGCTGTTTTCTGCAGTCCCACTGGTACCAGGATGACAGGCTGGCACGGGAGATTCACATCTGAGCAAAATGGGAGGTATTTCCAACTCACGTACCGCATCGTGTAGGTAATGCAATGAAACGGGAATTGGCGGAGCTCTGTTACCTCCACCTCCCGTTGCTCTCCTTTTACATGAGAAGCGTATCCTAAGCCAGGCTCAGGTTGCATGAAGATTGATGGAAAGGTGCTTTTGTTCGATTATGCAGTTTTTCGCAGACGCGTTTTCATTAATTTGCGTTTGCAATAAAAAAAAAACTATTTAAAAAGCAATTAATTATTTATTTTTATTTATTTATTTCACTGAAAAAATTAAGATACACAAAAAAAATATACATGACAAATAAAAAAACCTACCTGGCCACTTTTTGTGGCTTGTTGGGGAAGTTTATATTTATCAAATTGCATTCTTACAAAACTTTTAAACAGCGAATTCTGTTATAAATTTAAAAAAAAAAACAAATTTAGTTAGCGAGAAGTGTACAGGAAAAACTTTTCCTATGTAGTATATTATACTTTTCAGTTATTTTCCACAATAAATTTGAAAATTTAAAAAAACAATTAGTTATGTATCAAAAATTAAAAATAACTTTAGCATTTTCATTATGTGTCCAAACGGATAAATAATACAGTTTTGAGTGAGTAAAAGGACCAGAACCATGCTACTCTCAAAAAAATAGAATCATGTCCCATTTACCATCGAAGATGTTACTACAGTATCTTTGTTTAAATCACGTCTGAAGAAATATCTCCTTTTCTCTTCCTTAATCTCTCCTCCTATCCTGTTTCCTTTATTTTCTCTTTTCCCATTGAGTAATGATATTGATTTAAGATAATTTGTACACAAATACATTTATTTCTATTTTTATATATCTTCAGCATTTTTTTATCTTTATCTTTATTTTCTATTAAATATGTTTTATCTTGAATTATAAAAATAAAACTTTTATTTTATTGTTTGGTTGGAAGATATTGCCATTAAGAAATGAGCCCGCTAATGTACAATTTATATTACTGAAAAAAAGTTAAACAAAAAAATCAATAAAAATGCAGTGTCCTATGCACCTTGGTACAGATAGGGAAATAATAAATGACATATCTTCGTCCTAAATTTTAAAACTCGTAAATCCACAAATAGTCATAATTGATATTTGGCATTTTATGTTAGGACTTTAAATAATCTATATGAGTGTAAAATTGATATAATCGTAGTATTAAATCATTTTTAAAAGTATGTCAAAACGGAATCTTACTGAAATTCGCCACTGAAATAAAATTTGTTTTTACTCTCCCCTGAACAAAAGTAAGTCTGGGACTAATATAATGTTTATAAGCACATTAAAACATGCAACTTTAATTCTACTAGATTGTATCGTAGGGTGTAATATTATATTTTGGGTAAACATCGTTCTAAGTTCACGGTGGTTTTACACATCGAGCGATCTTCAATCAGATTCTGAAATCTTGGTTACCTCGAAGATGCTTTTATTAGAACGCTTTTTGACTTTTCACCAGGGAGAAGCTAAAAATGTATTTCCAAAGGGAAACTCGGATCTTCCCAGGATTCTTACGTTTTTCCGGATTTTTCCAGCACTAAAGTTTTTCGACGAGAATAAACAATAAAAAAAACACATTTATGAAAACTTCACATACAAAACTTTGACAAGGTTATATAAGAATGTATTACTGAACGTGATTTAAGTGACAAATTAAATGAACTCCTTAAATGATCGAATAAGGTGTTTGACAAACGATATCTGACCATTCTGGGATTATCATGAACTAACCAATCTCCATTCAATATAAAGAACCAAGTAGGTATGCTAATATCCACACTTATATACAATCAGAGGAATAATACCCCATTTATGTATGATAAATTAAATGTTTTACCAGTTAAGGGTATTTTATGGAGCAAAATTATTATCCAACAGATGTTCAGCTCGATATATAAAAATAAATTAGAACACAGCTATCTAACAAGATTTACATCTGTTGATGGCCTAGTAGTACCAAAATTTAAAAATAAATATGGACAACGTACGTTGGATTATATTGTTCCAAAAGTATTTAATTTGTTGCCACTTGACATGAAAACATGTCATAGTAAAAATAAAATTAAGTTTCTATTACGTAAGTGGTTAGTAGATAAAACGTTCCTATATTGATTTATTATTTATGTAGTATTTATGTAATACATTTTTTAAATTTTTTAATATTCTTTACTTATTATTATTTTTTTACATATATACATTTTTTGAAAAAAAAAAAAAAAAAAATTATCCCTCATTAATTACATTTTTGTTATTTTCTTGGGTTAACCTTTTCTTTTCTTTTATTACTTTCTTACTTTCTTATTTCATTTACAAATGTAAAATGTTAGATCTTAATTTTAATATGTACTTTTAATTTTCTTACTATTTTTTTTATATTTTTTTTCTGTAGATATGAATTGAATTTCTAGATTTACTTTACCTTGTTTAATTTATTTTCTTATCTTGTTTTGATTACATTTATGAGCACACACTATTTATATATGTGTCTATTATTTTTTTTTCTTTCTTATATTTAAAATATATTTAAGTAAATTACTATTCTTTAATTTTAATTGTATTATTTTACTCTATTTTCTTACTTAAAAAAAAAAAAAAAATCTTTAAACTATTTTTATGTTTATTATTTTATACGTATACAGTATTATGTCTGTACTCTTCTTATTTGATTATTAATTAAAACTAATGTCTGAGCACCCGATGACAAACTATTATTGAATAGTTTATCGGGACAAAATATATCTTAATACTTTGTTTTCTTTATAATGTATTATAATGTAATAATATGTATATTTTATTGAATAAAGACTCTAAAAAAAAAAAAAAAAAAAAATATATTATAAATAATAAATTTAGTGTGTTTGTCTGTTTTTTGTGTTTCCGTCACGTCGCAACAAAATGACCGATTTCCGTGATTCTTTGCTTTGGGATAACTGGAGAGCTAACAAGTGTAAAAAGTTACTTACTGCTCTGAAAAAAATTAAACTCGCTAGGATTTTTTTTGTGGGAATATGAATTCTAAACGGGTTATGAATTTGTATCTTTTACCTTTGACACACCGTGTAAAAAAAACTCTCGAATTCCTGCGTGGTAAGCTGAGGTTAGGAAATGATGGCTTTACAAGTACTGACTCGATATTATGTCATTTTCGGAGATCCCGAACGACAAAATATTTCATTCATAATTATCTAATATGTCTAAATATAATATACAATTTTTTTCTTATGTATGAATGATTGTTTGAAAGTTTCTTGTTAATTTTTAGTAATATTTATAGTTATTTCCGAGATATTAATTAGTTAAGTGCTATTTACAACGCCGGTTACGTCACAACGGGCGCAATCAGAGTTTTTTTGCATATATCCAAAGTTAATGGCGAGAAATCGATAGAGGCTGCTTTTTATTTTTTTTAAATGTATTATTCCACCGAAGAAAATTATTTTTGTTAAACGGCAAAACTAATAAACCTTATTTCTCCCTAATACCACGCGAAAAAGCCGCGGAATAAAGCTAGTATTTTCAAGTTACAAAATTATTTCGTAAATTTTGCTTTTAATTAAATTTTAATATTTGATTCAAAAAGGATTAAAAAATAATTTAGATGAAAAAATCTAGGATTTTTCTGAAAGTTGTGCAGTTTTCAAAAGGTCAACTTCTAAAGGAAGTTGGTAGGATATCGGAGTATTACAATTCCTGTCACGAGTCACGCTATGGCCCGGGCCGATTCATTATTTGACGGTTGCCCCCGCTCGCGTCCCCCGCCCCCATCTCGCGCCGGTCTGCACCCCCAGAAGGGTGAACATCTTCTTCTTCTCGAAAGGGAAGTGAGGAGAAGTCTGGTTATGTGTTCCGGAGCGTAATAAAAAGTGACACTTGCGGTAACGCGAGACAGATTGATGTATCACTGATGAATATGAATGAAACAGAAGACTTGTAAAGGTAAAGGGATCTGGATATATTATACGTAATGGGTTTTTTGGGTAACAGGCTCGTGTATGTCTTCCTTTAACTACGTTTCCGCTTTTCCTATATTCGAAATACGGTAGAATAAATTTTGTCTTTTTATGACAGACTTTATTTCTTCTGTATATTTATTGCATAATTTGACATAAGTATCATAAGTAATGATAAATAATTTGTGGTATTAAACACAGGCACATTCGAGTTGCCTTAAAAATAATGTTACGTTGTTTTTTATTCTTCTTCTTCTTTATTTATTGTCTCTTTCAGCTCTTTACTGGGGTGTTCTAGCCTAGTTTTAGTTCTTCTAGTTTTTGATAAATTGACACATGTGTTTGTACCTAAGGCGAACCGTGCATAGAAGCGATTACGCGCAGCTTACCATTATATTTGACTATTCATAATAAAGTTTTGTGGTCACTTTATTTACAGAAAAACCAAAAAATATTTTTTATTTCTTATAAATCATTGACACCATTTGTATTCTTCTCCAAATTTATATAAAAATATAAATAAAGCGTGCCTAGCGCCAGCAATGAGCCAAGAAACTAGCCGATTACTCCAGTTTATTTCTTCATACAAATAAGTAGACTATATTTTGAACATCTTTAACCCAGTGGTGGGATTCTTCTCTTAAAGTATTTACTTCACGTTTGTGAAGATTACACAAACTCTTTGAAGATTTTCGATTTGGAAAACAGTATTTCAAACATTATTTCATAATTAAAATTTATTTCAACAGAGAGGGAAAAATTTTTGAGAAGGGGATATGGAAGTCTAGGCATTTACAGGGCTTATGACCTGTCATTGGCTGGTTTAAGTGACCACTTTACACACTGTGTAACATTCACCATTCTGCCCATGTTTGAACATCCACATTTCCTCAAATCTTCCATCTTCCATCTATTTCATAAGAATTTATTTTTCTATTTTTCTATTTTTCTTTGAGATGATACATTTGACATATGACTCGCAACTCATGTGACGCTCGACGCGGCCGTTTTTGGGATTATTCACTTCTTGAACAAATCAGCCTGTTGACATTTCAATCGTAATGAGAATACCTTATTCTAACTAATTCATTATGCTATTTTTAAACACCTTTATAAAAGTAATGTATTAAAGTAATAAATAATATAGTTACATAATGTAATACATCACGAAGTTAATATTAAATAATCGTCGTTTTGGTTGATTTTATAGATGAAAGATGTTGTTATATAAATCAAAACCATTGAAAAATGGCAATTTATAGTAAATATTTTTTTTTTTTTTGTTAATATCCCTACAGAGATGAGGTAGATTTTTTTTAAATTCAGGATTATGGATATTCGAGCGTTTACAGGGCTTATGACCTGTCATTGGCTGGGTTAAGTGGCCACTTTACGTTTTACAACATTCCCCATTCCGCTTATTAGCGAATATCGACACAGGTAACATTTTGATTTTTGTATATATCTTATTAAATGAGAAACCATTCACTAGCGTGTTGGAGCGCCATCTATGTATTGATATTGAAGTTAAGTATAAAATATTTTATTTCATAAGTACTATGTGTGTACAAATTTATGATATTTTTTTTAAGCTTACCTGTAAATAAAATCACCGTTCGCCACTGCAGGATGCCCGGAATGGACCGCCCCCTAACGCGTCAAGGTTTTCGTTTCCGGGAATACCATAAAGGCTAAGGATCCAAGACATTACATTGCTTTTATTGGATGCCTCTGATAAATAAATGAATACATAATCGAAAAATATTTTCATAAACAATTTTTTTTCATAGTATTGTTTCCAAGATTTTTTCAGGATTTAATGTAAAATTATTTCACATTATTTATTGTGACGTATTTATGAAACAACAAAGGCATATCGAAGGTGACAAAAATGAAATTGATCACAGATTTAGTATTTTTTTTAAACGGGGCGAAAAGATGGACAATAAGTGCAAAATAACGCAAGATGAATGATGCTATTAAGATGTGGTGCTGGAGGCGTAACCCAGACGCACCAAAGCCTCCTTTCTTCATGAACTCAAGCTGAATGACAGACTCTCGGGAATATGCCTCAGAATAGTTCTCCGATATTTTGGTCATCTCGCAAGGAGAGAAGAAAATTTCTCGAATGAGCTTTTTGTGGTCGGCAGAGAAGAGGAAAGAAGAAGACGAGGGAGGTCTCCCATGTACTGGTCAGACTAGTTAAAAACAATAATAGGCTTTTCCTTTTTGCCAGCTTTCAAAAATGCACGGGGCCGAGACAAATGAAGGACTATAGTCTCGAGAGTACGACAAGGTTGGCACGAGCCTTAGTCATGAGGGACCTAATAGGAAGAGTGTCGAATGACTTCCAAAGCATTATTGATAATCTATTCGTAAATAGGTAGGAAAATCAATGTTATTTATTTATGCTTTATTAAGTTAATTCATAACATCTTAAGAAATAATATAAACTTTTAATATTATTAAAAAAAAATTCTCAATAACATATTTTTCAAATTAATTTGAAATATTTCAATATTTTCTATCTCCTTTATTCCTTCAGGTAACTCATTGTACAGCTTCAATTTCTTGTACAACGAGTTTTGAGATTCTGTTTTTCTCCTCATTTTTAATCTTATCTTATTTTAATTCCTTGTTTTACATTTATGACATTGTTGTTTAAATTTTATTATTTTTTTTATTTTATTCATCCCTTTAATTATTTTATGTATAAGAATTACTACATTATATTTAATTTGCTACTTTACTGTGAGCAAGCCAATTTGTTTGTGCATTATTTTTACGTTAGAATAAATATTTCTTTTGAGTATATTCCTCATCGCCTTATTTCGAAGAATTTGTTTATTTTTCATTTCTTCTTCATCACATAAAAAAGGGTAGAATAACATGTTATATATAGTGGCTTGATCCAACATCCTCTGAGTTTGTCAGGCCAAGTCATTTAATAGTATTAGGGCTGTATGGAGATCAAACTTTCACTCGGTAAAAACTAAATATCGCCGATAAAATGCCATTATTGCAACTTTTATCATCTATGGATATGAATCGTGGCACCTCACTATGTTTCAAAACAGTAAACTAATAAATTTTGAAAATAAGTGCCTGAGAAGAATACTGAGTGAGCGGTGGTATGATTCCAAAAGGAATAAAGAAATAAGAAAACGGGCACATCAACCTCCAAAGGCAATGATTATCATGTGAAAGGGATACGTCTGACTGAGCCTTATATTATGGATGGATGACTCCCGAGAACCCATACCACGCTTGTTTACTTTAAAAGCCATCAAGTTTTCGCAGTTTTGAACGTCTATGGCCGACAGTTCATCAGCAGCTCTTATCTGAACTACAGGACGCGGACCCGACTTGGGAGACTTTGGCAGATGGATGCCTGGGGATGTTTATTGGACACTATATGCTCCACCTAGGGGGTGGTAAGGATTAAGTAAAGTAAGTATTCATGGCATTAAATTGACTTAAATCAACGATTGTATGTGTACGTACAGTCTATATTATGCTCTTTATTTTTTAATCTTCAGGTATAAATAAAAGGTACTTTATCAGAATATGGCTAAAAGAAATTTTCTACACCCAACAAAAAAACAGTTAGGTTATGATTTGAACTAGAAATAACAATTTTATACCAAATTTGAAAATCTTAATTAAAAATCAAATTTGTTTATTTAGTGGGTAGATAAACCTTGAACATATTAATTAAAATATATATATATTTTATGCTACGCATCTTAAAGGATAAGAAATGCAGTATCAGGTAACACGTTTTTGAAGAGACAGAAAAAGGATTTAGGAATGAAAAGGAAGATATTGTTTTTTTTATTAAAGTTAGAGTTCTATGGATAAATAGCCACATTTTAGGCGTTTGTTGACATTGCAAAGAAGAACATTTACACCTCACAATGAAAAAATGTATACACAACGGCCTACATGGAATTTTTTGATGGTTTTGTTTATTAAAAAAATATATATATCTAACAATAATAAATATATCACAACAATATCCATACTCGTATGTATGTATCAACCAAACAACTTTCCTTTTACAAACAAACTAAATACATAAAAACGCTTTCAAGAATGAGAAAAGTGGTAAATCGAAGACTAAAGAAGATAAGGTCGTTAACAACATGCTACGCAGACAATGTTACTATAGTGATATAGAGTGACAATGATTTATCTTCTTCAACTCATTTTTTTTCTGCACTTTTATTCCAATATTTTAAAACATAAATAGTAATGCGAGGGATTCTAAATTAGTATGAGTATGCAACAAGAGGATCTTCATAAAAATATAAAACTGTAAAAGAAATAAAAAGCCATGTCCCAGAACTGCCCTTTATGTTCAAGAGAATAAACTTATTTGAAGAAATGTCAGAAAACATAAGAAATGAAATAAGTGAAAATTTATTTAAAATTAAATCTAAAGAATACACATATGGAAAAAATGTTAATTAAAATATGCGTTAGGTAATATAATTGTAATAATTAAATCGGATAAATTAGGACAATAAGTGTATAGTGTATATTAAAATAAGTAAAGATGTAGATATTGTGTTGTAAATATCATATTAGACAATGTTTATCATAGAAGTAAATAAAATATACATTAAAAAATAATTAAGAAATGCAGCGCATATCACCCGGACTTGAGAAAAATCACACTTTACAAAATTTATATTAGTTCAAAACTTTTGTAACGAAATTCGTGTAATATGAACATTGATCGGACCGTGTCATGTGAGATTATTTCGCAATACCTTCAAGAATCCAAAAAAAAAACAGTTTCTAAAGTATGTTTATCACGCACCATTATCTTGTGGTTGTCTTTTTCAGGACAGCTAAGTCGTTTACGCGTGGCTCCCAAATGATTCCTAATAAAAATGTTAATTCCCCAATTGGACAATTGTTCGGAGGTAATGTTGGTCGTGTATAGAGTGAGGGGGGAGAGTGGTAAGGGTAGAGAAGAAGGGAGGAAGAAGGCTCCCAGGGGCGTATTTAGGAACCAGCAGAATCATCAATACGTTTGCTCTCAGCGTATATTAAGCTCACAGGAATCGTACATGGAAAAAAACGGTTACATTAAAAATAATCAAAAAAAGAATTACTTCCGAAAAATAAGTTTATTTTTTAACTCAAAAAAAAGTTAGTAGCTTTATTTTAACAATAGCAATTTTACATTGAAATATGTGCGTGTTTTAAATTTTTAACAAATTTGACAATTTAGATTCCATTGTCTTATTGTCGTATATAACCGTTTAAAAAAAAATAGAAACAAGTTTTACTAGAGTGAGGCTTGAATTTCTGGACCTCTGAAGTCCCTGGACTGGCTCCAGAAGCGTAAGTAACTAATAACTTTACGTCCATATTATTATTATGGATAACTTATATAGAGCCCTTTTCGTAATATAATACCCCAAGGCCGCTTTACAAAGTGATTATATTAAGAAATAAATTTAATTTCAACTTTTTAAATTTGTAATTTAAGAAAAACGATGTACTTTGTCATCACATGCTAAGGGTTTATTCAAAATTTATACCCACGTGAAAAATTTCCTCTTTTTACCTCTTTGTTCTAAGTCTCAAGGCACTCTCCTTATACTCATCCACAATTCTTCTTTCTTCTCTTACTCATGTAGTGTCCATGTCGCTTGACTGTGGAATCATCTCTCATCCACCATCAAAGATGTTACCACAGTATCTCTGTTCAAATCACGTCTGAAGAAACATCTCCTTTCTCTTCCTTAATCTCTCCTCCTTTCCTCTTTTCTTTTCATTCCTTTTTTCCATTGAGTAATAGTATTGATTTAAGGTAATTTATATTCTAATACATTTATTTCTATTTTTATATATCTTTGGGCTTTTTATTTTTATTTTCTAATTAATATGTTTTAACTTGAATTATAAAAATGAAAACTTTTATTTTATCGGTTGGTTGGAAGAAATTGCCGTTTCGCAATAAGCCCGCCAATGTTCCATTAAAATTATGTACAAAAAGTAAAATTAATAAATAAATAATAAAATTAAAAAATGATCAATATGTACTGCATTTGGCTATATGTTTTACATGTGACAATGATGACATATTTTATTTTATTTTATTAAAACACCCTGGCGGGCTTTTACATTATAGAAAATACACGTATATGGTTATTATAAACTATTAACTACATAGTGATAGCGAGTATAAAAAATAATACAAAAATAAAATTCAATGGAAAGAAATTGAAATAAATAAAACCAAAAAAAAACAATAGGGACTAAAACACAAAATGGCTACCAATAAATTAATATATCATTAATAAAAGTCAATCTTTAAATTTGGATATTGAACAGCAAAAGATATCAATAGAGCTAAATTCATTTGCAATTTCGGATTAACGATAATTATTTGAATCCTACTAAAATCGGTCTCGTAGTGTAGCAATCGATGGATTTGTCTGCCGTGCGGGAGGTTCTGGGTTCGATTTCTTTCAGGGTCCATATGAAATATTTGTATATTAGGTAGTTTTACACTAATATTTTAATGTCTGTATATTGGCACCTGAAGTGTTACACTGATCGTCTTACATTCACGAAACAAAAATGATCAATATACACATCAGTGTGCCGATACTATACACCATTAATAATAACAATAATAAATTTCAACTTTATTTTTTAGTTTTCGTGAGTAATCACTTCAAGGGCGCCGTTAAGTACTGATAAGGGTTTGATGACGGTGAAATGATTAATTTAGAATGTTAGGGAATTTATATATTGAAAGACCGTGGTAAATAATTCCTTTGCGAGGAGTGATGTAACATTATGTTACCGCAAGCAAAAGACGGAATATTATAAAGTACATCTGAAATATATATTTGAAAAAAAAACATGTAGACGTACTTTTCAATAATTCTTTTTCCATATTTAATAAAAATAAACATTAAATTTACCAAAATAAATTAAAATCATAATACGCCTGTCATTTTACATGCATGTTCCCCATCACTGTCATTAACTGACCGAATATGTTTCACACAAACATATTTCATAGAACAGCATCTCTGTCTTCTTTGTTATGAATTCTATGTTTATACTCTCTCTTTTACATATTTATTGATGTATTGACATGACATTATAAAGATTAAGAATAGTGAGTAAGATACAGAAGTGAGACGTAAAATCAAATTATGGCTAGTGGAAAAAAGTTTTTGATGTAAATGATTGTTTTAATTTTTTTTTTAATAATAAAATATAAAATATGGTACAGTATGTATTTAATTTTGAATGTTTCTATTGTTTTTCAAATAAAGGCATTATTAAAGTTGATAAAGTATAAAACAATCGAAGCAATATATAAGAACTTGCTGTTAATTTGTATGCTGAAAATTCAGCGGGACTTTAATTTTAATACTAATGGGTAAATAATTTTGAAAAATAAAAAAAAAACTTTCGTGGCAATGACATTTTTTTGTATTAATGAAAATGTTGATTTGAAGATGCTAAAATTACCACTTCATTATTTAAAAAATAAGAAAGACATATAAAGTCTTGTATCGTATATAGACTAGTGTGACATCTCAGCCAGACAAGAGTTTTTTTTTAAATATTCATGATTTTCAAGAGTGGGCCTGATCAGTTCTAGCTTCTAGAGCGTGAAGATGTAAGAAATCAACCTTCTAGGGGCGAATCAGTTTCGGAGAACGGAAAAATTATACGACAGCAAATGACGTCATTATGAGATCACGGCGAGCGTAGATAGGCCACGGCTTCGGAGAACTTTCCCGAGGACTTTATGTCCCAATTCTGACGAGAAATAGAGAAATAAACCGGTCCCATTTAGCTGGCGGCCACTTACTCCTGAGCGTTATTCAAACGTTCCGTATTAAGCACTTTGGCAGCTTTGGGCCAAATTACCCACAGGTCTTCAGGCACGTGTGGGGTTAAAACACCCTATTAACTGGACTTTAAAAGTTTATTATAGGGGTTAATTTCTGGGGGTGTTAAAAGTTTGACGGGAATTACCCGTGTTTCGGACATATACGCTTCTCGCTGAGTATGCACTAAACGCGTGCTTAACGCAATGTATTAAGTGAACATTTACTTACTTTAATGGGAGACATAAATATTTTCGAATTATTGCGTTTGAAAATCAAATAATTTGAAAATACACGTGTTTTCTAATTTTTTTAATTTCTTAAAAAGAAATAATATTTTTTCTATTTGCATATGCGACGATTAAAATAATTTTAGTGAGCTCGTATGAATTGTATTTTATACAATGCAAATTTTAAGATCAGTTTTGCGTTTTTTTTTCTTATCTTTTTATTCGTAAATAAAAAAAAAAAACAATACATCAAGGCCTACTGAACTGCACGAGTGCAGTTCGTCAGTATGTGCTTATCAATAAATATTTACATTATAAAAAAAAAACACATATAAAAGAAACACATATAAAAAAAAATAAAATAGTCCAAACAAGAAAAAAAGAATAAAACAAAAAAAAATCAATATGGAAAATCACGTTCTATAAGCCAAACTTTCAGCAACGTCTTGTTTTTGAACCTGATAAAATTGTTTGTGTTTTTATATTCAATGAGATAATTCAATAAATTTAAGGTGTGATTAAATAAATAGTGTAGTCTTAATGTTTTTTCCCCGTATTTCCGACAGAAAATAATATTATTTACTCGCTTCACTCCATACATATTTATATGAAAATCACGGACAGCATGATCAACGAAAATTAATAATTTTCAAGTAAATGACAGAAAAACACACATGAATTAATTTTTTATTGGATTTTCATATTTTTCAATTTTTAATTTTCTTTTATTGAGTAAACATACAGTACAATTACATAGTTTTATAGTACATACAGTTGGACTTTATTCTAATGGATCAGTGAAATTTCCATATTAGGTATATTATCATTATATCTTATCTTAATTCTAATATCTAAGGTTATCAATTCACTATTTTTAGTGCAAAAAAGAAGAAAAAAAAACTAACTAAACCAATAAGTGAAAGTCGTTTAAAATTTTTAAAGTTATTCTTAAAAGTGTAATATTATTAATTTTGTTTTTATTTGCATTAGTACTACGTAAATATTTTAATGTTAACATGCTTGTAAGACTTTTGATTTAACGTAGTTATGCAGAAAGGAGCCAGCCATGAAACTGGGATAATAGCAGTTTTGTAAAAAGAGTGAATAATCGAATTTCTCGGGGGACCACTGGTTAAACCTGAGGATGTTAAAGAGCTCGCTATCTGCCTAATAGCCCGATACTTTACGGATCTGGGTTTGGAGGGTGAGATTTAGCAAATTGTAAACTCTCGCCTTCCACACAGTAGCCAGGCTCTTTACGGACCTGGGCTTGGAGGGCGAGAAGTATTCACGGGGACCCGTCACAATAAATCTTCACAGGTCGCAGTGACGTCAGGAACTTGCATAGCCTGACCCCCACCTCTAAGAATAGGAATGAGAATAATTGAATTTGTACAAAAAATATGATGTTTTTTTCTTTGACAAATGATGAAAACGCACACATTATTTTTATTATTTACATATTTGACCACTTTTAAATTTGTTTTAAATCTGACTGACCACACACCAAATATGTGTATTTTTTAAAAAACCGTTAGCCCAAGTAAAACTCTGATGTATGTTTTATCATTTTGTATTTAACATTTTATCTTGTAATTATATATATATATAAACATAAAAATTTCACTCATGATTTACAAAAATATTTAATTTTGAAGGTTTTTTTTAACGAGTTGTAAATAAGTCACTATTAGGAAATAGGATCAAGTAAAGGTAGAGTGGGATTTGAACCGCGGGCCTTTGATCCGTGAGTCCGAGATACTAGCTACGAGACCACAACCAGATTCGTTTGACAAAGTAAATTATTTTGACGAATTTTTTGATACTACAACATCCGGAATCTAGACAATGTAAAACAAATACGGTTCTTGTTCGATTACTTTTTCACGAAATCGTTAAAATAATATAATAAAAGTAATGTTCTCGGCATATAATACAAAATGGGCGCCGAAATAATACCGGAAAGTTTCTAATAAAATAATTGTTAAGGCGATAAAGCGAACAAAACAGCAGTTGGTTAAGCAGGGCGAACAAAAGCTCTTGTAAATCTTTATATTCCATTAAAAGTTGGGCAATAAAGACAACGGGGAAATATTTAATGCGTTCTATTCCCAATCGCTTATATACACAGGATCACATACATTACGACTGTGTACAAACACAAGACCACATCTTGCGACTCTCTCGCATAAAATAAAGCGAGTATTTGTAATAAACGCAACGAATTCGCGAAGTTGCAAAAGTAATATTTTCGGCAAATGTGCTGTCGTTTCTCGGAAAAACGTCTTTATTGGGGCGTAATTGGCTAAGAGCGGGAGCTCACCCCCACACCCTTATGTTCTCCTGGTAATATTTTCTCAATAAAGTGCCCCTTCTTCGGGGACACACTTGTGCCTGATATGCTGATGGGCTCGGATAATGTCTGCTCGGAATTTAATGAAACTAAGTAAGATGGTCATTATTAGATGTCTCGTTATATTTTTAATGGAGCCGATTCTCGTAAAATGGTTATATTTCTCGATTTATTCACAAGTGTGCTGCTAAAAAAAACATGCAATAAAACTTGCAAAATATGGAAACATCTTGGTTTTCATAGCTGTATTCAAATATGAATCTATTTTCTTTCTAATTTGTTACTATAGTTTATTGTTTGTCTCGAAGTGTCGCGATTACAATAAATTTAGAAGGTTTTACTATTTGAGACACACTTTTTTCATTAATAAAATTTTTTTAACAAATTATTTTTTTATTTTTTTATAGAGTCTTTATTCAATAAAATATACATTTTATTAAAATATTAATACATTATAAAGAAAACGTAGTATTAAAATATATTTTGTTCCGATAAACTATTCAATAATAGTTTGTCATCGGGTGCTCAGACATTAGTTTTAATTAATAATCAAATAAGCAGAGTACAGACATAATACTGTATACGTATAAGATAATAAACATCAAAATTGTTTAAGGATTTTTTTATTTTTTTTAAGTAAGAAAATATAGTAAAATAATACAATTAAAATTAAAGAATAGTAATTTACTTAAATATATTTTAAATATAAGAAAAAAAAATAAAAGACACATATATAAATAGTGTGTGCTCATAAATGTAATCAAAACAAGATATAACATAAATAAAACAAAGTAAAGTAAATCGAGAATTTTAATTCAGATTTACAGAAAAAAAAAAAAGAAAATTCAAAGTACATATTCAAATTAAGATCTAAAAAATGTAAATGAAATAAGAAAGTAAGAAAGTAATAAAAGAAAAGAAAAGGTTAACCCAAGAAAATAACAAAAATATATTCAATGAGGGATAAAAAAATAAAAATTAAACAATGTATTACATAAATAATCAATCAATAAAGGAACGTTTTATTTACTAACCACTTACGTAATAGAAACTTAATTTTATTTTTACTATAACATGTTTTCATGTCAAGTGGCAACAAATTAAATACTTTTAGAACAATATAATCCAACGTACGTAGTCCATATTTATTTTAAAATTTTGGTACTACTAGGCCATCAACAGGTGTAAATCTTGTTAGATAGCTGTGTTCTAATTTATTTTTATATGTCGAGCTGAACATCTGTTGTATAATAATTTTGCTCCATAAAACACCCTTAACTGGTAAAACATTTAATTTATTATACATAAATGGGGTATTATTCCTCTGATTGTATACATAATTGGGTGGAATCAATTTGACAAGTGCATTTTGAACATTTTGTACATATTTAATGTTTGTTGCACAAGAATGTCCCCAAGCGGTGATCCCGTATCTTATTATGGATTCTTCCAGAGACAAATATACTAATCTAAGTGTGGAGAGAGGAAATAAAAACTTTAATTTGTGTAGTTGACTAACTACAGATCTTAACCGTTTGCATATTTTCATAACATGAATATTCCACTTTAAAAAGTTATCAATAGTTAAACCTAAATAAACATATTCATTCACAATTTTTAATTTGTCGCATAAGCAAACTCTATCAAAGGTAGAGTTATGAAGGCATTCAAAATTATGAGTTTTTACAATAGGTAACATATTTGTTTTGGCGTGTGGCGATCTAACATTATTTCCTTGATTGAGTGTAATAAAAATGGAAGAAGCTTTTCTAGGTGATATCAATTTGATAACCACTATGCCAGTAAGGTAGTAAACAACCCTTAACATCAGTCAGAAATTTGTGATTTATGTTAACGAAAATGTTATTTCTATATTGTTTTATCCATATTGTTATTATTCTTAATATTCTGTTCCTTATTCATGTAAATGATCTTTGCAATATGCAATTAGGCAGAGGAAATGTAATTTGCTGATGACAAGGTCATAACTTTTAAAGGTCAAACGTGGGAAGCTACATTTTAAAATGCCAACAATAACCTTCAAAAAGGAAAATACTGACTTGACAAATATGACTGACCTGACTATCAAAAATATTTTTTTATTTCTGATAACCACAGCAATGATGAATCGTGCTCGTGCTAAGTAATACAAAATGTAAATAGTATTAAATACCTTCGTATATAAATTGATAATAAACATGGGCCTGTAGTCTGGTAAAACCCACGCAAAATGAGGAAATCACACGCTTTTGCCATTTTAAAACGAATGTTTTTTTTTAAATCGTGCAATGATAAAAAAATTAAAAAACATAAATTAGATGAAAACATTTTTTTTTATGTATTTCTGTTAAAAAATAAACTAAAAAGTTTTATCTAACTAAAATATAATTACTTTTAGACTGACAAATTACGCCATTTCAAATTTAGACTTAACGTATCTGAGATCTCAATAAAGACTAAGTATTGAACAAAAATTTTTCGTACTTATTTAAAGATAATAAGTTAAAAATGAATGTGGCCGAAGCCAAACTGAAATATTTTGATTTTTAAAAGAAATACAAGCATTTTATATCACATACATTTTTGTGACATTTTCCTTTATTTCTACGTAAAATTATGGCCTTGGTAGTACTTTAAAAAAAAAATTAATAAAATATATTAGTTAAAACCGTTTTTTATCGAACAGTATTCTTTTTTTTAAAAAAATAAGACAATTCTGGTTGAAATATTTAATTTAAAACAACATCTTATTTACGTTTTTATAACCTTCATACCTGCCCTTACCGAAAGCAATAAACGAGTTTTTAAAGATTAAAATATATTATATCATATATAATAAACAAAATTCACACAAATAATTAGAATTAATATTTTCCACGGTTCTAGCATCAAAATAATATAAATAATATATTTTTTACACCATTATGATTTAAATAGTTAAAGCGAAAATTTAATGAGTTACTTTTGCTAAACTCTACATTTTTCAATAACAATAATTTGAATAATCTACTCATCCACTTCCTAACACGGCCATTTAAACTCTCAAATCAGCGAATCAAATAGTATGCTCTAGAATAATCTCGCGTAGTATTACCCTGTGACCTTAATGCAGAATTGACACGATAATTACACTTTTTAATTTGATTTCCTCCATTTGAACACACGTACCAAAAACAGTATTGCTTATTTTGTCTGATCATTCGTTTTGAAACGTAATTTAAAAATACGTTTTGAATATAGGTTCGTAATAATCTTTCAAAGTTCCTTCGACACTTTCCATATTCCTCCGCGAAGTTCTGGTGTGCCTTTAGAATATTCTGGAACACTCGCGAATATTCTGGAACAAATCCGAATTACCAGCATCCCGTAAACTATGTCCTTAGCATTTTATTCCGAGTAAAGTTTTCGCGTTATATGAATAATTCTATATGAAGCTCAACGTACATTACACCGCCAACGCCATACTACTCTCGCGCGAGCAATCGAACCATAGACACAAAACTTACTTTAAGTATGAGGAAAAAATATTCCGCAAAGAAGTTCAAACAATCCTTAGAGGCATTTTAAGAAATAAAGTAATAGTCTTATAGTGTGATGCGCTAAATTACTCAAGCATATGTTTGTTGATTCATAGAGGATATATTTCAATCAATATAGTCATTTCCCGAGTTACTTTTTTTCTCAGACTCAATACTATTCATTTTTTTCACTATTGAATTATCATGGTAAATTACAGCACAGAATACCCAAACTTAAAAAACTGACATGATTTTTAAGTGATCAAGAATTTTAACTCGGAACTCCCAAGGCAAGCTTCTTTCACATGGCTTCTTTCTCATTTCCGTTATTTTATTAATTAAATTATTTTCTTAATAATACTGTTAAAAAAAATGCTTTTCGTTCTTTTGGTAAAACGCAAATAACTTAAAAATAATTCACAAAATATACTCATGTAATCATTTATTAGCTTTTAAAATTCATACACAAAATTTATTGTACAACCGTTTATGCTCTGCGCATTTTCGTATCAAAATAAATATTGACATTTTAGTTTAAAATAATTTATGACATTCATCTTTTTTTGTCAAATTAATATATCACGCAAATGTAATTTTAACGTGCCTTTTACAAAAAAAGAAGCCAAGTTCTAAATCACAAAGAGCTTAATTAGTGAGATCCTTCCCATTCTACTAGGATTCATTTCGAAATATTGAAGCATACTAGAATGTACATAATATTATTAATATCCGTATGAATTATTTTAGCCACGCCACAAGGGAAAGGGGAATCCACGGGGTAATGACGATGAAGTCGACCCAATCAAAGTACGAGACGCTCAGCATTTGCGTTCGCCATTTCAGGAATATTGCGTACTATGTTATAATACGAGCGATTGATAACCGCGACTGTTTGGAGCGAGCCTTGTTATTAGAACATATAAAGTACAAAGGGTGAGAAGATGTTTATCGAAACTGTAGAATGTCATGAAACTCTCCCACCCCCGTTACTTCCAACCCCTTTCCAGAATACGTAATTATGATAATTGTACGGCTGTGGGAATAATTTGGTGCATCGAAAATGCGAGTTTTTTCTTTGAATTTCTGTGAGACATGAAGTTCGTGGCGCCATGACAGCCTTATTAAATATAGAATGCATGAACTGTCTGCATGCACTCACTTCAATAAGAACTCTGCATGTTTTACTATAAATTTATGTGCATAATCCACATTATATATTCATTTGGTCGCTTTAAATTGCACTGCAGTATATTCTACTATTGTTGATACATAAAAACTCTGAAATTCTTCTATCGTAAAACCACTTTAATTAATGATGATCGTCATCTTACCAAAGTAAAACGTTCCCAATTATTCACGATTACTTATCAATCCAAACATATGTTCATATTGAAGACTAAACTATTTGCTATATTATTTGTAGTAAATTGTCAGCTTTGAAATCTTTTATTGCTCAAATAGACTAGTGAAAAAGGCAGCCAACATGATGTAGTGGGAGAGACATTTGACTCACGCACAGAAGCTGTAGGGTTCGATTCCCGAAAAGAAGACAATAAATGAATGTGAGTTTTTCAAGCCTGGGAGTTCTACAATGATTTCAAATTCAGTTTAATTTGTTGAGCCAAAACAACATTACAAATAAAAAAAATACTTAAGGCTTTCTATTGAAAAAATATATCAAAACAAGAGCCCTCGAGCAATGGTTTGACAAAGGCATTAGTATAATACTTTCCAATAGCAAAAGTATTTGCTTTTTAAACACAGTTTTACTGCTGCGAAAGATGTCGATCTCTAAAGTCATATTATTCAGCTGCCTGACTGTAATTCCAATCGGCATAATCAGAGACAGGTTGGTTTCGGAAGCCGGGATGTAAAACAGTCTGTTCTGACGCTGTTGAAGATAACCATCAGGAATATAAAATTGATACCCTTGAAAATAGCTGAGTTCTCGATAAAACCTCTTATCAGTCTAAAAAAATGGGTCAGTGTAAACCCATCCCTTCGAAGTTGAAAACTGTTAGTCCTAAGCATACCCAAGAGGAATGCAGTGGGATAGAGTGACGGATAACTACCATGCTCCCCTATGTAGAGATGTTATTTACCAATGTAATTCGGCCTCCTGGCCTATGGCGTAAAAAACAAATATACCAAGTTTTTAAAACATAAACAGCTTTTTTGAAACCCTTTTAAACTTAATAAAAATAATCGACAAAGGCACATAAATATTGAAAACATTTTAGTTTGTACGTGAAAATTCTTGATGGAAGTTCATTGTAATTTATTATATAAATAAAAGACGAGTGATACTTTGATCCACAAATTTGGAAAATCCAGTGACCGGTTTTATCGCTTTTGCGACATCTTCGAGACTGGTATCTTTATTAAGGAGTTCAATCAACCCAAAAAAAAATTGATTATCATCCTTAAGATAAAAATAATTTTATTTAATTTACTTTCATATAATTTTGAATTATCTATCCTTACCGCTGTTTTGAATAAATACCTTGAACTTTTTAATATAACATTAATATTGAAAAATTATTCTACAATAATATTAAATAATAACTTCATCATTTTTTTAACAAGTGACAAGTGTTTATCAGAACTTTAAACACACAAAAACACACAAAATTAAAAACGTTAAAATAGCTTTAAAATAAATTGATTGATTTGGTGTTTATTTTGTAGAACTCTATATTTAAACTTATAATATTAGAAATCAAACACTGATTTGAGTCTACTGAACACTTTATTTTATTTTTACAACTATAAAAAAAAAAATCGTGACAATTGTTTCGCCTTGTTATGGCATTTTCAAACGAATGTGAAGATTAGATGGATTAAATGTCCTTATTTAGTTATATAATTCAAGGTACTTAAGTAGAAAAAAAAAATAGTGTTTTTCCTCAATTATGATTAACGTGCATGCCATAGTTCATAAAAATAGGTTTTTCCCTCAATTATGTTTAATGTACATGCTATAGTTCATAAGATTATTTTTATTTTCTACTTAAGTACCTTGAATTATATAACTATATAAGGCCATTTAATCCATCTTATCTTCACATTCATTTGAAAATGCCCTAACAAGGCAAAACAATTGTCACCAAATTTTTATTTTTATATATTTTTTATTTGAAAAATAAAATAAAGTGTTCAGTAGACTCAAATCAGTGTTTGATTTCTAAGATTATAAGTTTTTTCTAAAATAAATCGTTAACGTACGTTTAACTCAAATGTTTAACAACCCTATATGCCTGTCAGTGCACCAATTAAACAAACAAATATCGTTTGTTTTAGTAGACAAACAGAATAATTTATTTATTTATTGGTATGCACACAATACAGAGGTTAAGTGTAATTTATTTTTTCGAAATATTGCTGCCATTTATTTTCACCAAGAGAACAAATTTTAAAATATGTATTTAAAAATGTTCCATTTGAAAACACGTTAAGAGTGCTTGCGACAGTAATTGCTCTAACTCAGTACTGTAACCATGGAAAGTGAAGTTATCTCCCTTCTTCATTCGCTCCTGGTACTAATTCCTGCAAAGCAATATTAATTGTGATCCCTGTTATAAAGTGCCATCTTCCATAATGTGCCATGTCCCGCCAACTAACTTGTTACACTGGAAGCTCGGGGGTGGGGTATCTGATTGATGTTCCATCGACTTAGCCCTTTGAGGGAACAATGGTTAACTCTCGGTTATTTTGTCTACTTATCCGAAATAATGCGCGCTATATTTCTTCTCGTTCGCGTTGAAGGGAGATAATAAGGATTGTTATTCGGCATTTCTATTTAGACAGCGCAAACGCATCGAGACAACTGACTGACCAATATCGTACATTTGATCAAGTAGGTGTTTTAGGATGTCGGTAATTAATTTGCTAGGGATAAATATTTGATTCGTTGCAAACAATTTACGGATCTGAATCTGGAACCTAAAAAAAAAAATTAACGAATTTCTGATCGTACGAAGTTTTCCCAAAATCTGAAGCCAAAAGGTAAATTAGTAATTAACGAATTTCTGATTTAATTTTGTTTGCTACTGATTGTACGAGATTTTCCCAGAGCACGAATTATGTCATACCCAAAACTCGTTAGACTTTGTCTCAGAGACATCTCTCTTTTATCACACCGAGTGATAAATATTTTGAAAGAGCGAATTAAGCACTTAAAGACCAAAACAATTCTCAAGAGAGGAGTTAAGTACTGGATTTTCCTTAGTGGGAGGAATTTGAGTGGGAAACTCCTCGATGATTTCCCGAATATTTGAGTTTACTGTCAATCATATTTATGTACTGAATTTTTGGTTTGGTGAAAAATATTATCACGTTTCTGATCCTTTATACTATTTGTGATGATAAACTTAAGTGTCTGTGTTAACTAATTGCTTGTTCCATCTCAACACACTTGGACTTAAGTCTCAAAAGTTTAGTAATTAACAACCTTTAAGTAAATAAATAAATTTTAAAAAATCGTTTTTTTTTATCTCACATTTTTCAAAGAACCCATTTGTCCATTTTGACGAATGAACATTTTATGATGCAACTGCCGTTACGATTATTATTATACTGAATGTATTGTTAAGAAATCATTTTTTTCCTATCATATCTACCAATAATACTATTTTTTTGTATATAATAACTAATGAAAAAGTATGTTTCTACACCATAAAGTTGTTTTACTGTAAGAATATGTAAAAAAATGGAAAAATTTCTTGGTTTCTGATAAAAACCATCTGATACCAAGTATTTGCCGCAAGCACCTGTTTTTCATGCCATTCTATGTTTCAAAAGTAAGTGATTTAAATTCAACATATACACACACACCTTTTAAACAAATTTACTATTTCAAGTTTGCCGGTAGCTCATTGTTATTTATTATTAAAATAAAAGACGCTTGGTACTTAAATCCACAAATTTTTAATAAACTCTACGAGGTTTCATCGTTTCTCCAAAAAAATTATACTTTACTTTTAAGACGTCCCAATTGACATGTATAAGGTTCACCGGGATAGAATAATCAAGAAGTTGATTAAAAAAGTGCCACAACAATAAAATATGTAAATAATTTCGTAAAAATTATATTACAAAAACTTTTGTTTATGTATCAAACATCTTTAAATTTTAAAACTATACGAGTAAAAAAATCGCAAAGAAGGTATCCCTATTAGGAAAGGTAAGGAATAAACTAGACCTTAAAACCTCTTTGCTGATATTTAAATGTATTATCGCTCCTCATATTGATTATTACTCCAGTGTTTTATATTTAAGTAATGGGAGAGATATAAAGAGACTCCAAATAATACAAAACAAAGCGATGAGGATAATATTAAGATGTGAGAGACGCACAAAAATTAAAAAAAAATTCAACTTCTAGATATTATGACAATTAATCAAAAAATCAGATTGACAATAAAATTAACAAAATTATTAAAGGAATATTTCCAAGATGTTTCAAAATTAAACGAAAAAATACTGAGTTCTTTCACGACTATGCAACAAGGGGATTTAAAAATATAAGATTGGAAAATAAATCAAAAGCGATGTCTCAGAACTGAATAAAGTTATTTGATTTTGATAATGCCAGAAAGCCTTAAAAATGAAAAAAAGTGTAAATATATTTTTAATTTAATACTATTTTATATATATTGTAACTAGTGATTAAACATATGTTAATATAAGTATACATATTTAACAGTTTTAATATTATTAATTAGAATATAATAGTAATAAATAATGTAAGAATAAGAATAAATGTTCATCTTATGTCCTAAATGTAAACATAAGACTTTGTTTATCATGGAACTAAACAAAATAAATAATGAGAAAAAAAATATTTTAAAAATGACCAACTTTAAAGATTAACTAATAACTTCGTTAGGTAATTAAACAAATAATTTTTAATTCTGACTTTTCAATCAAGTTTTTCTCCTGGAAAATATTCCCATTTTACAATTTGACTGCCCTTGCAATACCAACTTCCTGTCATTTATTTGGTTTTTAACATTGTTAAAACAAAATTTCTCCATTCAATTTAATTTTTAGCTGCCATTTGTCATCCCAAATAATTCGGTTATTGGTTTGAAATTACAAAGTATCGAGTCGAGGACGCGTCGCAGCCGTACATCACAGTAATGGGGGCTGTGTCGTTATTTCTGCCCATCAATATGTATTAATACATTCACTTAACGGAGTATCGATAACAGCCATTAATCCTTTTCGCAGCTTAATCATAAAGAGTGGCCGATAAAAGTTGTCGCCAATTAAGTGAAAAAGTATGTTGGCCACGGGTGTAGGGAGTAGGCTGTTGGTGGATTGGACGACACGCTGGCGCCATCTTGTGGGCGGAGGCGGTCGCGACAGAACAAACATTTATTTATTTATTTGGTACACACAAACTGGAAAAAAAACCATAAAGTCATACGAAATATTAATAGCAAACTTGTTACATACATGCTTCGGTTTAAAAATCAATAATGCGAAAACCCACGGATTGTAAAACACTACGTCCCTCGATACCCAAAATCTCTTGACACTGTCAAATCAAGTCATTAAATTGGTTGAGAGTTTCAAATACCTGGGAGTATACGTGTATTTGACAGAAAATGGCAGTAGGCAAGAGTCTCATTCAAGCAGGCTGTCTAGCAGTGGCGAGCCGTGATTTATTTTATAGGTTTAGGTAATCTATAAAAAAATGATCATTAATTTGTACTACATATAATGTATTAATACTTGTACTTTTTTGTGGTTCTGTAAAAATCAACTCAAACAACAATTATTATTTACCACACAATACACGTTGCTTTATTTTACACTATTTTAATAGAATACTAAACTTGTACAAAAGTTTATTAACAAATACCACAGTGACATTCAGCAGATATTTCCATTATGATCTGTCATTGACAGTACTGTCAAGACTTGAGCACTGGTTGATTTATTTTGAAATGAATAATGCCTAAAACGGCCACTGCAAACGCCACCTGTCCTATGTGATACATAATATGTCAACGGTATCCCACCAAAGAAAAATAGTCCTTCGGAAATAATTTTCGAAATACTAGTTTCCAAATAGAGAATCTTCCAAAAATATTTGTAACCTGCAAGTTTGTTTTAGTACTAAAACAGCCGACTTGGGTTTTTTTATGCCTCCACTCGTTTGCGAGTAATTTTGGCTCTTAGAAACAAGAATAAGACATTTAAAGAATATACGCTTCAGAGAACGATAAAAAAAAAACCATACCCACCAAAAAAATAGAATATGATGTGAGGTATTTAAAATCAGTATGAGAGAGTTGTGTGACAATAAAATATTATTACCATCTAAATTAAACGTAAACATAATATGAAATTTCGGGCTTAAAGTAAAGAGGGACATTCAATTAGACTTATTATTTAAATTCGGCAAATAATATTAAAAAACTTCAAATATTTTTATTTATCCTTAAGAATTTAGTCAGAAGTAAATAAGTATCCAAATCATTCTGGGCGAGGAAAACTTTTACGTTAAGAGGGAACGTATTATATTCTTCACAAATATTTTGAAGGAATTCGATTCTGTCGTAGAGGGGACAGTCGAAGAACAGATGATCTAATGTCTCATCGTCATTTTCACAAAGACACACTGCCGAAGTAAAGACACCTATTCTTGATAAGGGCGAGGCAACGAGGCAATGTCCTATTCTCATTCTTGATATTAAAGAGGTGTTCAATTTTGATTGCTTTTCGATTTCAAACCATGGTGTAATGGGGATGGAGCATTAGATACTCCTATAAAACAACCCAGTAGAAGAATTCTGCCATAAAATTGTCCACTCAGATCTGATTTTATTAATTATGGTTGGTACGCAATCATCAGTAGGACAAATAAAGGAGTGAGGGATGCTTCCATGCTTTCTTTGCTAGGAGATCAATTTTTTCATTTCCGGACCGACTTGGGCTAATGACGAAAAATACCGTGTACTTTTTTGTATGGAAGAATAAGCTGAGGTAATCGGCTAGTTTCACCGTTCAGTGAGAATGGGCTGGGCGCTGGCACTGGGCGCACTTAATAGATATTTTTTTGTAGAAAGATATGAACGGTGATTTATAATAAATAATTATTATTTTATTTATTTTTCCATAAACGTGGTTACTATAAATTATTATCATTAAAAGTAAAATATAATAGTAAGCTGTACATAATCGCTTATTTTGACAATTCGTCCCTGCTCTCTAGAGATCGGATATTTACTCAGTGAACATCAAATTTCGCCTGTATGCAGGCATAACACTTATTCTAATCTACGGATGCGAATCGCGGCACCTCCGTAGTAAGTTTTGAGAAAAGATATCTCAGAAAAATTTTGGGTGAGCGGTGGTTTGCTGCTGTGAGGAATGAAGAAATAAGAGAACGGACGAGGCAAACTCCAGTGACAACAGTCATCAAGCGCAGGCGATACGATTGGCTGGACTTTAATTTACTTCGGATGCATAACCATGTTCGTCTACTTTACTTTACAAGGCATACGGTTCTCGACGCCCAAAACGTCCGCTGCTGACTGTTTGTTGGCAGTTCATATTAGAACTACGGGACGCGAACCTGACATGGGAGAATGCACTATGACATGTAGCTGGTAGCTAACAGAGCTGCTTGGAGGCTCTTTGTGGATAATACATGCTCTAAACAGGCAACGGACATAAAATGCTGACGGTACAAACATCCTGGTTGGTAATTTCATATATTATCTAAGGTGTCCACTATTTGTGGATATGAATTGAACAAATATTTTGTGATGACTTTTTCCATCAAAGGGAAGTAGCGTTGCCTTTAAAATTCTCAGTGTTGACATTGTAATTGTCAAACATGATAATAACAATCCTTTCACTGTGACTTGATTAATTGAAGTAGTTAATGACCTTAAAATAAGCGGTATTATTTCAATGATTATGGAAATATTCTTTTGGTGACTTGTATTAAGGGAATTGGAGTCAAGAAATATTTTAAAATATTTATGATAATAATCTAAATTGATGTTATTGACAAAATAAATATAAAAATACAGTATATGAATTTGTCTAAATATTTGTAGACAAAAGACTGGATTGGACTAGAAGACACATTCCCTTCTTTAAGGTGTTTTCCACCCCTGTTTGTATGTATTTACGTATACTAAATGTATTATATGTTTTATTGATAATAAAATTATTCTATTTAAACATATGAAGCAAATAAGTCCAGTATTTTTTTGTTGTCCTTGTAAAATGGGTATGGAGTGATATAGATATGATATTCAGAACTAGATAGGACTGTACTAAAGGAAATATTGCTTATTTGGTTATTTATTATTTTTTTCTAATTATGGATCGCTTTATTAATTTCTAAGATTTTCAAATTTTTAATTCTCTTTAATTTTATTCTCAATACATAAAACATTTAATCGAAAGTTTTTATTAATTTTTATTTTATTTTTATTAAAAGGTTTCCGAATTCAGAAAAAATATTATAATGTTGGTACCCTAAGTATTCTTTTACTTTAATCTTGAAGTTTTTCCAATCTCCAATGTGTATATCGCACAAGTAAAAGATTGTTTTAACTCAAAATTTGTCGATTTTTATTTACGGACACAGTCAAAACGTGAATTTCGTTCTGCATATTAGACTAAAACAGTCGCGATTTCTATCCCAAACGCCTGAAAAGTTATACCAATTACCCCACATTTTTATTTTCATTATGTACTTTTATATATTCCATGTTTAATCAAAAATAATTATACTTTAATTTAATCCTGATGTACCTACTACAAATACATTATGAAAAAAATACTGAAAAATCACTTTTTTTTAGAAGTAAAACTTTATGAGTGGAACTGAACTTTTGCTCTCCTGAAAAATCAGTAATTTTTAGTTACAACAGTTTTCTACTCAGTGTTTGACTTGTTGAATTGCAATTTATTTGGTATATGCCAGAATTATTATATTTAAGAACTTTGCCTTTATGATTTTTTAACAATGTTCCTATATTATTAGTTGTGTAGGAATCTGGGTTTATATTTGATGAAAGAAAATGATATAATTGTTTAGTAAGAATGTCATTTATAAAGACAGTCGACTTCTATTGTTTAGAATTTAAATATTCATTAAAAAGTTAGCGTTTTTGTTTATAGACATATTTTTTAAACCATGAAGCATCCTAAAACACATTAAGAAATAAAGTGTTCAACAAAAAGCGATGGGAAGAAGAATGTTAAACATCTCGCACAGGGATCATGTGTAAATGTTACAGTGAGTTCAATTTATTTTTTAAATATAAAGCCTTAGCCAATTGCAAGAGATATGTGAAGAAACATGCATATACAAAACTGAATAAAAAGAACATGAAACTATTTAGGAATGACAAACAAGGGAAATAATATAATAATGTACGATATATTAAAAAACCCCATCAACGTGTAAGACTTTAAGCCAATCCATTAAAATCTCTTCGGCGCTTTTTAATATACATATGGATGACCTTACCATGCTCCTCAATCCAATAAAAGTCGGATGTCATGTTAACGGCGTCTGCGCTAACAATATTAGTTATGCAGGTGATATTGTATGGTTGACTCCATCTATTAATAGTATGAGATTGTTGCTCAATATTTGAGAAAAATATACAATTGGCCACAATATGAAATACAATGCCAAAAAATCTGCCGTAATTATATTTAAACACAATAGGTCATTTTCTGAATTCGTGCATCCATTGCCACCTGTGTTACTAGACAACAACAGTTTAACGGTAAATGCTCAAATTAAGTATCTAGGGCACATACTGACTGATGATTGTAAAGATGATCAGGACATAGAGAGACAGAGAAGAGCAATCAATGTCAGGGCCTCTATGCTAGCAAGACGCTTCTTTCAGTGCAGTAACAAAGTGAAGAAAATCATCTTTACATCGTATTTGACGTCCATGTATACAGCGGAACTATGGAACAATTATACGCGAGCAGCATGAAAAAATTAAGGGTCACGTACAATAATTCATACGGCCAATTATTCGGACTGCCTAGGTACTGCAGTGCCACTGAAATGTTTACAGCTGGACGGGTAAACACCTTCACTGCCCTACTCTGCCAAAAAGCCTAAAGCCTATGGGAACGCCTGAAAAGCTCTAATAACGCGCTGCTCCAATCCACCGTAGGGTGGATCCATTCACCGTTGTTCGAGCGATGGCTAGATATGCTTAGACCACCATAAGTGCTTCATATATAAAATTTTGTTTTATGTTTTTATGGTAGAATTGGCTCTGCACTATGTAGCCATTTTACTAGAATAAAAAATAATAAATAAAATCTTATGTGAATTAAACCAGACCGTGACAGCTCTATAAATGCCTTTGATTTTATATTTGATAAAGTTTTTATTGAGATACCATTATATTTATTGTTAGTCTGGTTTTTATGACAGAATTGTTATTTAAAGATCCCTCGGACTTCAATAAATTCAATATGATGGTCAATATTTCAAAGCACCCTAGAAAATTTCAGTAATTGAAAATTTTCAAATGGTTTTAAACGAGGCTTCCAAAATTTTAATCCACTTTATTCTAGAACTGTTTTGAAAACGTTTGAAATTATAATTGGAGTAATGTTCGCGAGATTAAATAAACTAATCAATTTAAAGGACGGGGAGTCTCTGAATAAAAACAGGTATTTTTATTGCTTGAAAAGTTATTTGAATTTAGTTTGAAATAAATTACGAATAATGGTTTTGTGATTTACTTCGTTTTGTAATATACAAAGTTTTAAGCAAAATGAGCAGGTGATTAAAAAGTCTTATTTATTCGAGATATTAAATCTATGACCTGTGGCTAGTGTTGCAGACCCAGGGATCAGAGGTCCAAGCTTCACACCCCGCTCTACTACAACTTAGTTCTGATTTTCTAATAAATAAATAGTTTAGGTAAATCATAAGAACATAAATATTATTTAAAAAAAATAATAATCTGTCAATTAGAATAACGCTTTCAAAATCACACAAACAAACAAACAAACGAACAACAAACAAACCATCACGCCGTTTTTCCGTAGGGGTAGACAGAGAAGATAGAACGCCATAACACTCTATCTTGGCATACAGACCTCACTTCCTGTATATTCACGCAGATTATTCCTACTTTTGACATGCCCATCTTCAAGTATTTGATGGGCTTGATCGTGCCATGTCTTCCTCGTTTTCTGCATCCATCAACATTTGCATCGTAGATATTTTTAGCCGTTTTTTGCTGTCCATTCGCTCTACATGTCCAAATCAACGCAGCACCCCTTTCTTGATTCTGTCGATAATGTATGTCTCAGCCATACACATTTCACGGATCTCGACATTTGTGCACCTATCATATATCGTTTTACCACACATTCGCCTGAGGGATCGCATTTTGACAGCATTCAACCTACTTTCATAATCATTCTTCCAATTCCTTCACCCCCATACATTAGAGTTGACACTAGAACTCCGTTGTGAACTGCTAGTTTAGCCTCCTTAACACAGTTATAATATATTAAATATCCCAGTGACCACCATGGTATTGTACTCCTGTGTACCGCTATCACTGACTAGTTTTACATTTTACAGAACAAATAAAAAAAATGGTTGAGTTCATTAATAATTTCATTTTTTAATTATTTCATTTATCAATGAGCAGTCAAAAACACGAAATAGTACACCACAAGGCCGACTAATCTTCACTCAAATTCTTTTAGCGGATTTTTCATCCGCAGGTAAAAACTAATTAAATTAAACTAAAAACGAAAATAACCCTTATTTTACGGGACAAGTGAATTGGCGCGATACATGTTAAACGGACCCGTGACTTTAATAGAATAGTGACTTTGTATGTCTACCAGTTTCGAGACGTACCCTTCTTTTCGTAAGAACACTCACCACATCAACATGCCGCTACTAAAATACACCTTCCCCCTTACCGTCTACTATTACTAATACTAATATTTGCTAACATTTATTCATCATTTATTATTTATTCAAGTTTTTTACAAGTACTATTTTATTGTGTATTGCACACTGTGTAGGTTGCTGTGTTGAATTTATTGCTACCTACTGAGTCCTACTGAGCTCTAGTAAAAACGTTGTAATTATCCTACTGCGGATACAATACTTTTCCCTCCAGCCCAATAAAAACTGAACTGTCAAGGCATGCACACGTGATTTGATATACCCAACGCGATCACTAACAATTTATTTAAGCGATCAATTACAATCCACATTGTCGTCTTATTGCATGAATTAATAATAAAAAAAACCGACAAATGCCGATCTAACAACAGGATCAGAGAGAGCCTGCTGCGAGAGAAGTTCAAACAATAAGGTGCCAAGAATTCCAGAACAAGGTAGGTAATTGTATCAATTTGTATTAGGGCTCGATGGCAAAGTGAACTAAAAATAACACAAAGCAATGGCAAAATCCCGCGAACCAGCAAAAATGCAATTTTCGAGCGTCCATCTGCTATCTGGTGAGTGTCGCCATCAAGGGTTTTATAATTATCATTTTTACTCTGTTTTTGCACCTAAGCAATATATTGGATTATTTTTTTTCAATATTACATACAATAATTCAATATAACAGTTAGCGTTTATTTTGCAGAGCTCCATAATATTAAAATGAAGACTAATTGATCAATTAGTTAAAAATATGAAAAATTACAAATTATTTTTAAATAATGATCAAAAACTTATGTTAATATGTAATAAGGTCATCTTTGTGGTGTAATGGTCAGCTTTTGCCTACCATGCAAGAGGTCTCGGGTTCGATTCCCGGCATGGTTTATATGAAATATTAATCAAAAATAGTATTTTTACACGAGAATATTTAATAGTTCCTGGACTGGTACCCAAAGCGTAAGACTGAACGTCTTACCTTCATGTAACAAAAAAATATCAAAATACGCTATAATTGATGTACACAATGATGATGATGATTTATTGTAATATTTTTCAACTTATTTTGAAGTATCGGGAAGTCATAACACTTAGTATTTTTTTGACAAACGCCCTTAACAACCTTTCATAAAACATTTTTGAAACGTTCATTAAGCATCACAAGGGATGATGGGCGTTAATTGAATGAATTATGAGTCGAGGGTGTAGATTAGGGGGTGGCGATTCGACTAATTTGTCATACACCCCGGGGTAGTTAATCTCTACTTCTGCAGGTAAAGATAAACGTCGATGGGTGTTTCATATTTGGGGTTTCGCTATAAATAAGCCATGGGCTATAGGTGTGTAGTGAGTGTGGTACATATCCGAAGGGGTGTTACCTAGACTCCCCTGAACATTGACATTTACTACCAAAGAGGTATGGTTTACGACCGCTGAGGGCTAAAACCCGCCTTGCGTTAAGCCATATTTACACTGTTTGTGTTTTACAAGGTTTTTCCACAACCTTCAAAAGCCGTAATTGATTTTTTACGATACATCATACATGTATTTGTGTACGAGTACATATATATAAACTTATGTTTACTTAGAATTCCAACATAACGCCTTGATATTGTCTGACTTACTTGCAAAACTTCAATCACCAAAAAAAAAAAATTACAGGAGGGTAAAAAAAACCGTATAATTCCAACAAACTATACTGTTTTTTCACCCTCTTGTAAAACTTTTATTTTTGGAGATTGAAGTTTTGCAAGATATTCAGACGATATACCTATATGACGTATTCATGGTTTAATGTTTCATTCATAAGAGTCTTTATTTTAATAATAATGTATTTTTTACCAAAACCTTTCATGGAAGTTGGTTACGCCACATTTTCTATATGTGTCAAAATTTCTTGAAAATGTATGAAAAAAACATGCACACAAAAAAATGTTTTTAAAAAAAAGAACTACTTTGAACGACGTCACTAGTTCATATAAATCAACCAATGATAAAAAGATTTCCAGTTCACTTACCGTTAACGGACCGATCGGCAGAACTGACTGAGAAGAAGTGGAAGAGAACTTGAATCGTCACGTGTAGAATAATTTTAGAAATACAAAACTTTGAAAATCATAGCGTTCATAATACGATACATAAAAATTAAAATAGAAATATTGGGCTTAGTTCTATAGTAAATTAACAAATACATATTTTTAAAACCACTGAACTTCTTTATTCTTGAAAAAATATATCAAAATTTTAACTATCTGAACGTGCGTGACTTACTGAAAATATTCTCAGAAAACTAAACCTGAAAATGCATTGAAATTTAGTGCATTTTCTTAATAAAGTACGTTCCATATTTCATATTTTATTACTGTGGAACTTTTGCTTCGCTGCAATTTAAAACCATTACGTTTGTCCTAGAAAGCTATTATCCCAGTTCATTTTTGTTACAATGTCATTAATTGGTTGGGTCTATAGAAAAATTGTATTCGTGTAAAATTATAATTAACACAATTTTCAACAGAATTTGAACTTGTTACAAGGTAGCGTGTGTAAAATAAAAGATTTCAACTTACACGTTCTGTCAACTTACATAGTCTAGAGATTTATTTACAACTTAATTGACTTAAACCAAATAAAATACATTGAAATAAATACCGTACAATACTAGTTGAATCTAACCGTTATAATTTTAATAATTTACATAAAATGTTTAGAATAATAAGCAATGGTTTTTTCGAAGACAACCGGAATCTATGCTGAGCGGAGAGGGTTTAAGTTTTTGTTTTTCAGTCGTTGGTGTCAAATTGCGTTTTTGTGTTGGTAGGCCTGGCACTTGCAGTTGCCTGCGTCCAATGTTGCAGCCAAAAAAAAATAATTGCATTAAATCTCAGTGTTTTTTATATTTTTTTTATATAAAGGACACTTATTTTACAAAAAATTAACGTGTCCACTAAAATTTAACTGCCATAACAAACAAAATTATCGTTTATTATTTAATTTTATTTTTTAAATATTTTTTATTGTATCATCTTCAAATATTTCATTTCAATTAAATCGTATATGAATCAAAGTTATTGCATAGATAACAAATAACCGTAGTTATGCAGAACACAGCCAGCCATAGGAAAGTGAAACTGAGATAATGGCACCTTTGTAAGAAGAGTGAATTTTCAAATCTACACAACAGTTGGAATGTTTTTTGACTTTGACAAATGATTAACACTTAATACATTAGTTTTTTTGTTATACAAACAAGAATCTTATTATGTATTTGAACAGTGTAAATGAATTTTAAAGCACCGTAAGATTTTTCTATTTGTGTGGGTGTTTTCTGAAAATCGAGAAATTCTGTTTTTGTTATCGGCACTATTTTCAGAAGGTGATTTTTACAGTTGTTTGTATGAAAGCGGTCTGGCTGTTTTTAGCAGAACATAGCATTGATCCTACTGCACCCGATATCTCATTTTTTTAAATTTTGGACTGGGCTGCTTTCTGCATAACTACGTTAAAATGTCTGTAGACAAGCTAGATTTCCTCTCTAGGGAGCTATTTAGATAAACATTTGTTGTAATAGAAGGAGGAAATATTTTTAAGAAGGGAAAATGGAAGTCTAGGTATTTACAGGGCTTATAATTTGTCATTGACTGGTGCCCACTTTACGCACTCTGTAACATTCACCATTCTGCCTATGGTTAAACATCTACATTTTCTCAACTCTTCCATCTATTGACTTTTATAAGCTCGCGAGAAAATCCAGCGTGTCTACTACACAGGTAACTACAGTGATTAAACTAACTGGTATACAAAGAAGTAAAAATTTTAAGTTGTTTTCACACATTGTTTAGTAGGTAAAATGGTTCAGCGGGATGAATCTCACCCACATGATATAGGTTTCAGCTCTTTTAGTTCACAAAAGTCAAAAGGAAGAAGAGTTAAGAAATGTAGATGTTTAAACAAAGGCACAGTGGTGAATATTACACAGTGTGTAAAATGATCAGTTCATATCGCTTCAGGTGCCATATGCTAGTCCAAAGACAATGATATATTGCATTGTAGAACCACCTATAATCCATTCAGCCGGGTTACTTATTCAAGTAAATATTAAGTAAATTTAAGATTTATTTACTGGTACGCCTACGTACGTCTCTATTTTTTCTGATTATGTTGGTTGTCGGTATTGATCATAAAAGTGCGTTTATAGTTTAATTTTAGGCAAAACAAATTTTAGTAAGGTTGAAATTATTTAGTTGAAGATATTTCAAAAAGTTTTCTGTCATAAAAAAATGTTATTTAAGAATAGTGGTCGCTTGACCACGGATTTGTTACTTGCAGTGAGTAAATATGTACCGTGGGGTACATGTGCCCGCGATAACTATCAGTGAAGTTATCTCAAAACTCGAAGAAACAAGGTAAATAGTGTATCTTCGTAATCACTCGGGAAAATTTATCTTCAAACATTACATCACAGTGAAGGTATGGTTTTCGTATCTTTCTATTGTTATCGTCACGGGACCTATGAAATAAACAAATTTATAAAAAATAAATATTTCATGTCAACTAAATCGGGAATTGGGCGCATGACTTCTAGCGTGAAGCGAATAATCTTTTACTTCTGTTCTATGTGTTTGTAACCCGTAGTACGTATTTACTGAACCGTAAACGAAATTATTGCGATAGCCTTTTTCTAAGTAAATAAGGAAGGATTTATCCACTGCTTGTTTCGAAATAACCACCGCTTTGGGTTCTTCGGATCCTGGCAATATTTTTTTATCGCCGGAACGGGGCGGCTTCTATAAAGCTGTAATTTAATATTCCTGGGACATTATGGCAATACATATCTCTTTATAATATTACGTGCCCAGGGATGACATAAAAATTGGCCATCAGTAATTTGAAACTTTTAAAAGCGCGTGATATTCTGCCAATGGAAATACTTGCCACAGTATTTTAACTGTGGTACCACGTAAGAGGTCTCGGGTTCGATTCTTGACATGGTTGATATGAAATATTTATTTAAAAGGGTGTTTTCACAACACAATATTTCGTAGTCCCTGGACTGATTCCTGAAGCGTAAGACGGATCACCTACCTTTGTGCAACAAAAATTATCGAGATACGCTGCGATTGGTGTACTAATTCAGTGCTCTATGCACCATTAGGTGTGAAAAGGAAATGATGATGATGATTAAACGTAACCCAACCTATCCTAACTTATCCTTATCTATCCTTAACTATCCTAACATATCCTTACCTTAATTAAATTCATAAAACAAATAAATAAAAAATAATACGATTATTATTATTGTATCAAAATTGAAAAGACAGACTAGAATATTTTCATATTTTGGCTTGAAATTCAGCAGAAGTTTAGTTTCATTAAAAGTTTTGCGTAAAATTGTATCCGGTAAGATGGACGCGCAAGATCTTTTATCTCAAATCAACATCAATGTTCCAAATCGCGCAACTCGTAATAACACTTTATTTGCTGTGGAAAATTACAGAATTAACACAAACTTCTTTTCACCAATGCCAAGAATGCTTATTAGGCTTTACAATAAAATGTCCAAAGACAGCTCGGTTGATGTATTCCTATAGCGAAGAGAGTTATTTAAAAGATAAATTATTAACTAACTCTCCCAAAGATGAAACTTCCTGACATGGCAATAATGTTTTGTCTCTTGTCACTCTGATATAACTATTATCTCTATATATATACATTTTTTCCCTTTTATTATGTTGTTTTTCAGTTTCAGTGCTGCAGAGCAGCGTTTATTTAATAATTTAAAATACATATAACGATTTGTTACCCATCAAGTCTTAAGACTTTTCGGTGAGACACATTTTTTTTTTAATGACAGGTTTATTTTACATTATTATATTTATATTATATTAATTTATTTATTAACAGGCACTATAAAGCATTTAGAAGATATTTCTTCAATAATTTTTTTCATTTATAGATTTTCCATGTTAATGATGGTTTGTGGGATTGACTAACCTTGGAATAACGCAATTTTATGTTCGCTCTCTGAAGTAATTTGTAATTCGGGGAACGATAAGGGAGCCCTTAGTTTTGAATCTAGTGTTGTGAGTGTGGAAAACTCTTTTTTTATATTCCGGATCAACAAAGTGATGAACAATCAATATGTAACTTATGTTTTGATCACACTTTTTGTAAATTAATTTAATTAACTTTTGAATTACTTGTTTATATACGAATCCGTAAAGGTTTATCTAATAACATGTCGATTGGTTTAAATAAAACATAAATAAAAAAAGAGACTAAGGGACGTTCAAATCTTTGGTTAAACGTTTATTCAACGATTGCCTGCATTTAATAAATAGCCTAGCCATTCAATTTGGTGGCTGATTTAGCTGTTTGGCGGTGACATGTAAACAAAATAATTTATGTTTGTGCCAGTCAAGACATATAGGCAAAAACTTAATGTGTAAACAGGGCAAGAATGTTAATAAATAACGTGTTAGTAAGACAAATAGGTAAACATTTTAAGTGTTGTCAAAACAAAATGATAAATAATTAATATGTACGTAAGAAAAGTAGGGATATATTTCATGTGTAAGCAAGACAAATAAAAATATCATATTTATTATGTCTAAAGTCAGCAAGACAAATCCATTACAATATCCTAACTTCTAGGGATCCTCACTTCACGGGTCAGTCTTGTGATATTTTCGTTTCCAATTTTCCTCCAGCGCGCGTGATATGCTTTGACGGCATCAAAGTTAAAATGCAATAACGAATATCGGAGGGTGGATCCAAAAAACAAGCCAAATCCCTTTGATGGGACACGTCAGGGAAAGGTTGTCGCTCGAATTCAATCACACAAACTTCCCATATATTTGACAATTCTTGAGGTATTTTATGGAGATATTCCTCGTGACAGATTGTTTGTATATTGAACAGGGAAATCAATAAAGGATACCGATAAAAAACAAATAATATATTTTCCACGATTCTAATAGATTCTTTTGTGTGTCACGATAGCATCAAATATATTCTGAACGTTAGTAATGCATAATACAATCATCTGCATTGAATGTTAAATGCATTTTAGTTTTTCGTGTCCAAGCGGGTGGAGATTTAAGTTTTCTCAATGAAATATAATCAAATTCTCGGACAAGCGTATTTGTCTCAGTAACTACTTTAAGATAAATATCTTAAATATAAACTTGAATCAGGTTGTGGTCCCTTGGCTAGTGTCTCGGACTCACGGCTCAAAGATCCGTGGTTTGAATCCCACTCTACCCTAACTTGATTCCCATTTTCTAATAAAGAGTCATTTACAATTCGTTGAAAATGGCAATTTTAATTAAATATTTGGGTAAATCATAAGAACAGATTTTTTTTTTTTTTAAAAAAAAAACACCGAATTGAAATAAGTCCGGCTCGTAGTATAGTAGGTGACTCGTTTGCCAACCGCGCTTGAGATCCTCGGTTCAATTTTCGAAAAAGGTTAACATGAAATATGTGTTAGAAAGTACATCGTAAAATTTTAACTGGCACCTAAAGACTGAGAGTTGATACTAAGACTTACCTTTATTTTACAGATGATCGAGATATGCTGCATTTGGTATTTTAATGCAGTGCTCAATACACCGTATAATGATTACAAAATAAGAGCAAATGTTGTTCACAAATATAGTCCAGACATCTTTGTCAGCTGACAGCTCCTGTGCATCCTCCCAAGTCAAGTTCCCGTCCCGCAGTTCTGATATGAACTGCTGACAAATAGTCAGCAGCCGACGTCCAGGACGTTGAGAACCTAATGCCTTGTAAATTAAATAAGTATGGTTGAGGCCCTCAGGAGGCATCTGCAGTATATGGCAAACTCAACTGTATCGCTTTTGCTTGATGACAGTTGTCTCCGGAGTTAAATGCCCTTGATCTATTTTAACATCATTCCTCACAAAGTTTCATGCATACATAAAATTATTCCTGTAGTATAAAGTTACTTTGACTGCCTAACTAGAATTGGTGACCCTGTTATAAGAATGTAAAAAATATGTTATTTTACTAACTCACTGATATGATACATAAAAAATAATAAAAACATAATACAGACCTTTAAAAATTAAGTAACAAAAACAAACACTTCAAATGAGAACACGTGTTGGCTATTTATCAGCCATCAACCTCCCAGACTCTCCCGGACCAATAATTTCACTTAAAAAAACAATTTATAATTACAGTTATTTTTTTGGCTTGGGGTATTTTTAGTCTCTGTACCAAGAATAAAAAAAATAAGTTTGATATATTTAACCAAAATCTTGTTAAAAATATGTTTTAAACAATTAAAATTACATAATTTATTTTGGTTCTGGCATCACAGCAGACCAAAAACCAAATTCCACGGGTGAAATACAACAATGAGAGCCCAGGCAAGAATTTCATCTTTTTCACAAATCTTTTTCACAAATTTCATCTAAAACTATTTTCAACTCATCAGGAATCGATCTCGTAATCTTTCGTGTTAGGCATAAGCCAAAACATTTTTAATATGGCTTTGAGAAATTATGAGAATTTATGTTGCTGACCCGTCGGTTGGGCCTGGTTGCGTACTGTGAACCAGTTTTTTTTTTTAAATAATTCAAAATTACATTGATAAAAGCATAAAATTTAATATGCAAATCTATTTTTCGTAAAAAAAAACATTTAACTACGCTGTTACATAGAGATTTATTTGAAAATATACTGGTAAAACCCTTTCCAACAATATCACAGTCAGATCAATCAATTGTATAAATATCAGTATAATATTTCTGACAACCCGGAGGTATTCAAAGTTCTCAAAATAGATCCTTATCCGTAGGGCGCAAACTTGTTGATCCTTCCTCGGGAAAATCGGAATAAAGTCCTTTTTGGGCCTTCCTCGAGAATTTAAGAATAAGTTAGTTTTCTGCGTCATTGAGTATTTTAGACGAAAAATGGAACATTTTATCTTATTAAAATTTATCGTCTCTGTACCCCGCCATAGAAGATGAATTATATGGAAAAGGAATATGAAATATGAAAGGATTATGTTAATATGAAAAGTTATTGTTTTTTTAATGGCTTTATTCTCCGATAAAATTTATGAAGAAGATTAATCAATTTATTTAAGAATTTTTCGTTTATTCCGCAAGTATTTTTCCTCATTATTGTATCGTTTGTACAAGAATATTCCATTCCGTTTTTGAGGAAATTTTTTAGACATTCTTATGATAATTGATGTAAAAAATAATGATATATATAGGGTTGGATTGGAAGAAAAGTGCCACGGGTAAGAAGTGCCAAGGTGTATTTCAGCCTATGTCCATTTTCAAAACGCATGCATCCTTCTCATGGTCACTACAACACACTCAGAAGCTCGTGTTTTGTGTCCTAGCGATTAAATGAAACTGGTAAACGACTTTCCGTGTCTACCAGTTTCATTGTAATGGTCACCCTAACTTATTAAACTCATTCCCCTCCATTTATACCTCCTTTTTTTCAACTATTTCTTCTACAACATCAAACATTTTCATAAACTATAATAAGTACGTGTAAGGGTTGCCTACTATACCATGTGGTTTCGAATCGTCTTGTTGGTTTTATATTTATGTGCAACGATAATGGTGACGGTTTATAGTAGGTTTTGCATGTTAGTTTTATTGGTATCCTGACGAAAAAAAGGGTACGTCTCAAAACCGGTAGATATAGAAAAGTCGGTTAGTGGTTATATACAAATGTGTTATTACATTAAGTAATGAAGACGTTTTTTAATACAGATAAGTTTTTTTTGTTTACAAATATTGTAGCAGAAATGAAGGATCTCTTTAAGAAAGGAAATACGTCTAGTCTTCTTAGAAATGAAATATGAAAATCACGTGGTAACGTTTAAACCATGAAGGATTTTCTAGATCTTTTCATAAGCAGTCAAGTAAATCACAAAAAGGATAAAGTACATTTTCCATAATAACACTATTTGGAAGAAAACAAACTAGCGAACGGAAAAGTTTGGGATTATTAAGATTTCATAAGTTCCTTTAAGGGCGGTGTAATAAGGTTCTCAATATTCAGATTCCATAAGAGATAAAATTTGAATACAAATCTCCGATGAGTTTCTTTCTTCCCCGTATCAGGTTGATTGCCAGGAGAGTCAGCGGGGGTGGTGGGGTGAACGATTCGGGGTAAGAGGGGGAGGAGTGGGGACGAAGTTGACTTGAAAGAAAATGGCACAAGGTGCAGTCATACAACTGATACTATTTCATCAAATAATAAATATCTGTCTTTAAAATTATATCTTAATTTGTTGCAACTGAGAAGAAAAATATTTTTCTCAAATGAACAATTATCCGTATCTGTGGACCATAATGGTGGAAAAACGAATTCCCACGTGGATGCGGGGCCAATAAATTGTAAGGAGCGAAGCCCTCGGACTTCTATTATATTATTTAGTGGAGTGGACTGTACTTAAATGTTAGTGAAATAAGTGAATATCTTCCATATGCGGAATGCAGTGTCAATCGGTCACAACCCCAATAAATGAGATAGATTAGGAATGAATGCCACTAACCTGGTTTGTTCTTGATGGAATTGCGGTAGTCCGACTGGTCAATTGCGAGCGGCACCAACACTAGGACAGACTTCCGATCTGGAGCTGAACACTGGTGGTTGGTGGAAACAAAGTACATGATGCGGCACACGTTTTTATTTTATTTTTTTTATTTATTGGGGATATCAACAGTAATACACGTAACAAAAATATAACAAATAAAATATACAGAGAATAAAACCAATGACAGATATCCACAGAAATACATTAAGTACACGTACAATACATACTAGTGTGTTTTAGTGAGTGTATGTGAGTGAGAGGGTGGGTGAGTGGGTGTTATATTGGAATGAGGGTGGACATGTGTGTAAATATTGCACAAGTGTCAAGTGTCGAAAATATAAATATTTATAAAATTTTAAGAATTAGAGATAAAATATAATAAAATAAAATAAAATAAGACAAAATAAGACTTCACTTTTGAAACTAAGTATAAGACAAAAAAAAAGTTTTAATACGCGCATTTTAAATGTTATTTTTTATAATCAAATGGATCAATAAGGGGAAAGTTCAAATTATATTCACTAGCAAAACGTATAAGTGGAGAGTTCTGGGCATAGTTCGTACAAACTGCTGGCACGTGAAATAGACAGCTCGACTCGATTTAATGCATAAGGGACTTCATCAATACATCAGGACTACAAAATATTCGTGAATTATTTTTTTACATTAAAGATATTCCTTCACTGGAATGTCCCGTGCCAATGGTAGCATTTAAAATTGTTTTTAAACATGCCTTATATACGTAATGAACATCGTCAAATCATGTTAATCTTACAAATAAAAACACTTTTTAACATATTAAGCTTGATCCAGTCATCGATCCGTGCGCAACTTACCTCCATTGTCCATAATTAAATGTAGTTATGCAGAAAACAACCAGTCCACATTTTTTTTTTTGATATTAAAGTTTTTGGGTGAAGTAAGGTCAATTCTATGTTCTGCTTAAAACAGCCAGACCACTTTCATACAAAAAACTTTATAATTAACCTTCTAAAAATAGTGTCGTTCACAAAAACGGCATTTTTCAATTTGCTGAAAACACCCACAACACAAGGAAAATCTAACGGTACTTTAAAAATCATTTAAACTGGTCAAATACATTATTAGTTTCTTGTTTGTAGTATAAAAAAAAACTAATTTATTCATTGTTTATCATTTGTCAAAGCAAAAAACATTTTAACTGATGCGTAGATTTAATTATTTACTCTTTTCAAAATAGTGCTATTATCTCAGTTTCACTTTTATGTGACGTTCAATTGGAGTATTTACATATTGTCCTTACGGACAATCTAATTATTCAGTTGGATCTAATTATTCAACGCAATATTTTAAAAACGTTTCATGTGATCAAAGTAGAGACTTCTTGCGTGGTAGGCAAACACGCTGACTATTTATTTATTTATTTATTCATTCAAAATTACACTAGAAGTGATCAAATCTGAGGCTTCTTGCATGGTAGGCAAACACGCTGACTATTTATTTATTTATTTATTCATTCAAAATTACACTTATATTAATGAACTTAATAAGGCTTTATAAGGTATGCCAGTGTCAAGCCACAATAAATAATGAACAATAAAGATACATAGTATAATTAATTAGATTCAATTATAAGGACACGTGATGCAATAGAATAACAATCTATGAAAAGATTTAATGAATAAATTATAAAATTCCAAAGAAAACATGCAAAAAATATAATCAGAAATAATTTTTTAAATTATACAAATTTTGATAATACACATAATCAAATATATAAAATAATGGTATAATTAAAATCTACAAAATAATAGTATCATTGGAATTAATAGAAAAATAATATATATATGTATATGTACATAATTGAAATGATAATTGAGATTTGTTTTCTAAAAACTTACTCAATACCATAGTAAGAAATATAAGAAATAGGAGTCATAAATAATATGCCAAGTACTAAATGAAATAATACAAAAATACACATTGAAAAAACATTATTAATAAAAATACATTATTATACATGGGTATCATGATCCAATGTAAGTATCATCACATTCTCGTATGAAGTAAAAGTTTTGGCGCGGTAAAGGAGTCTGTTGGGGGTGTGCGGTATGGGCTCAGACAAGAGCTTTGAGTACTGACGAGGTGATAAGACTTGCTGAACTTTCCCAACCCCCTCGTTATGGGCTTTACTACGGAAAATTGTAAATGTGTAGTAGAGATGTAGAACCGGATGCAGCTGCAAGAAAGATAAATGGCTTTAAAAGAAATCAATTATAATAAACATTTAATTTATTATTTGTCATCATGTCTCTCCGCACCCTGTAGTGCATAAGGCACTACATTGGTATCCTGAATGCAGAGTTTATTGATCATCGGTAAATGAAGATAAGGTGTTTAGTCTAACGCTTTAGGTGCCAGCCCAGTAACAATAAAATTTTATACTGTAAAACCCTTTTTTAATAAATATTTTATTTATTTTTTGAGTACGTCCAAATGTTTGCAGATATCCAGGCTGGATATCCTTCCATAGGAGTTATTCAGATTCATTATTTTGCAATTGAGCTAAAATATTTTTGAGAAAGGAATTCTAGTCTAGGTATTTATAGACCTTATGACCTCTCGTTGGCTGGTTTATGTAGCCACTTAACACACTATTTAGATCTGAATAACTCCCTAGGGAGGAAAACCTACCTGTTTGCAAATCTTTGGACATACTCAGAACATTGTTGAATCAACTTACTGATAAAAAAAGAAGTATAAAAATTACAAAACTGTTTTTAGACGTTGCCTAGTAGGTGAATTCGTTCAGGGAAATGAATCTCATCCACATGATAAAGATTACAGCTCTTTTACTTTACAAAAATCAACAGATGGAATAGTTGAAGCAATGTAAATATTTAAACATAGGAAAAATGTTAGATGTTACACAGTATCTAAAATGGCCACATAAACCGGCTTATGACAGGTCATAAGCCCTGTAAATGACTAGACTTCCATATTCCCTTCTCAAAAATGTTTTCCCCCTCTGTTGAAATTAATTTAAATATGAAATCCACCCAGTCTGCAAGCATCTGGACATACTCAAACATTGTTCAAATTTATCTTAGGAATAACTTTTGAATATTTCCTACTCTTAAATACATAAAACGAGAAAGACATGGCATGATTTAACAAAAGTTGAACGGACAAGTCAAAAATCTAAATAATCGTCGTGTGTGAAGATGTAAGAATGTAGAGGTTGCGAGGTCTGAATCAAATACCAAGTTATGTGGCGTTCTATCCTCTCTGCTTATCCCCACTGGAAACAGAGTGATGTTTTTTTTGTTGTTTTTTTTTGTTATGTTTGTTGTTTCGAAATGTTCTTCATCAATTTCGTTTAATGCGTAAGGTATAAATCTTGATTTTTATCGGACAAAGCTGATTTAGACAGTATTGAAGATTAATTGTCTGAACGACACAAACCATTAATTTCAATTCGTCAAATAAATCGTGCAATAATTATTTGCATTTAAACAGGCCACCGTTTTATGCACGTCACATAATTAATGAATAAATTACCAATGAATATTTATTATTCAATTCATTATTCTACGACAAAATGTGACTTGTTTCTTTAAAAATAAATAAATACTTTATGGATTTTTTTTTGTGTAAATATGCATCAATTGAATTCGTAGATTTTCTCATCTTTAGTATTATTTTTAGCCAATGAGGGAAATTTTAATAAATTAAAAGGACTTTAAAATGAGCATAATAATAGTGATAATGAAAAGTATATATAATAAAACAGAAAAAAATGCAATAAAACTTAATTGGATACCAATAAAGAAGAAACATATTTAAATTATACTTGTTTTTATGTTTAAAAATTCAACATATTACAACAGAGATGAAGAACATTTAAAAGAAAGTAATATAGAAGTCTAGGCATCTACAGGGCTTATGACTTGTCAATGGCTGGTTTAAGTGGCCACTTTACACACTGTGTAACATTCACCATTCTGCCCATATTTGAATATCTATATTCCTTCAATTCTTTCATATTTTAATGTTTGTGAAGTTAAAGAGCTGAAACCTTTATTTATGCCACTTAAACCAGCCATTGAAATGTCATAAGCCCTGTAGATGCCTGGACTTCTATATTACCTTCTTTTAAATGTTCTTCATCTCTGTTCTAATATGTAAATATAAATAGCTCCCCAGGGAGTTGAATCTAGTCCTTGTCTAGAAAAATTTGGACAAACTCAAAATATTGTTTAAAAATTCAAACAAATTAATTACCAAATATTTTTATAATAAGAGAGCGTTAAATATTTTTTTTCATATGTTTAACTAGAACTGAAAATAAAATAAGGCGGCCAATAAAAAAAAACAGAATAGAGAAATGTTTTTTTTTTGTCGCATATATGTTTTTTTAATACTCGTATTTGAAGAGATGCTTGAATGTATGAAGAATAAAAATAGTCTTAATGAATTTAAAAAGAAATATCATGTTTACTGTAAGATGATGTAAATAGATATATTATTGAAGAAAATGTAAATATTAGTTTATGTACTAATTGTTATGTAAGTTAAATAAGATATATATATATATATATATATATATATATATATATATATATATATAAAAATAATGCAATAATTACTTATTTGCCTAAACTATGTGAGAACTAATCAAATCATCCTGACTACATTCTGTAAATAAATGTTTAATATTTTTTTCTCCTTTCTTATAAAAATATTTAAGCTGAATAAAAAATACAAAACAGATAAATACTTGGATTGACAGTTTCTTGGACTTGTGACGAGAAGATTCAATATTTCATATAACATGTTGAACACAGCGCATATATATATATATATATTTATATGTTGATCAACAAAGGAATTTGAAATGAATCAGGAAATAAGAAAACACAATATTTCATAATGCATAGCTCATATATAATATTAATTACTAAAGGTAGGATTACATATATTTACTTTTCAGTTCTGCAGAATAAAATTTGACAGCTTTTCAATCAAAATTTTATTAATATATAGATATAAATAATCAAATCATAAATAAATTGAAAAAAAATTAAGCTGAGTGGAAATTTTTGGCAATTTTTCATTAAAAGAAGTAAACAATTTAAAATAAGAAAATCATCCCCCCTCTCGCATCTGCAGGGAGTACAATAATACTAATAAGTGCAACGCGGAAGACATAGAAGTCAATTAAAAATGAATTTTTTATCAATTATTAAGTCATTTTTACAAGTAAACATGTACTTTTTTTTACGCTGTCATTTATGTATTTTTCTATTTTTTTTAATAAAAGTTTTACCATTATCTTTATTTTCTTCTTTCGAAGTGTTTTTTATAGTGTTTACAATTTTATTTTTTTTAAAATGTGTTTATTTAGCTTTTGTACTTTATTATTACTTTTTTTATGTACATTTTGCAACATATTGCATGTTGTTAACAATTGTATAAGAGTAAAGGGTTTTATATTATTATAAATCTTGTATGTTATCTATCTATGTATGTATGTTCAGTTATCTGTTATTGTTCAAATAAAATAAATAAATATTCATAAAACAATAAAAAACCGTTTAATAATATGGTCAACAAAATCAGGAAACCGAAGACCGAGGTTTCCATAGTACGAAGACTCTCCAATGGATTCCCATCGATTGAGTCCATAGTAATTCGTTGAAATACAGAAAAAAAATTAAGCTGAAAATGAGGAGTCATATTTTTTTCATTACAATACTATCATATTTCCAAAAAGTTTTATTTTTAAGACATTTTATCGCAATATTCCCAGTTAAACGTAAACAATAAAACATTAATACGATATTTAGTTTACAAAATGAAATCGTATCTACCTACTAAAACGGGGTGAGGGTTCTAAAGGGGGTAAGGAGGCTACGTATCCGATGACTCGACTCCAAGTTTCCTAGAACTGATGACAAATACACCCCCAACCAGTTATCATTCCACGTGAGTATTCGGAAACTTCCCCCTTAGGAAGGGTGAAATATACATTTATGCATAGCTCCTACTGTCAATACAAAGGGTATGAGCAAACCTATCGTTTTCGCTAATTGTTTCTGAGAAATATAAAATTATCTGCGCAATAAGGGTAGGGGATGAATGCACTATTACTTTTTCTTAGTAACGATCTATAAATAAAATATACACAATCCTTCTCCGTAAATATAAATACTTAAAGAGTTGATATGTATATTAAAACATAGTATGATTCATTGCTTGCCTCAATGAACTATATAAAACCTTTGTGATTTCATCATTTCAATTCTGATAATCGGTATGTATCAATATCCATTATATATAACGCATCAAGAGTACCACAAGTCAATAAGAGTGTAAGGTATGATATTTTATGGGAATGAGGAAGTTCGGTGCTACGGAAAATTGGATATTGGCGCCCATCTTACGTTGTTAATACGCTTGAGTCACGCCAAATTTCATTTCTTTATAATTGTTGTTTTACATTATAATTTCTTAACTATTCACTGGTATCAAACGCACACAAACTCATACACGCACTCACTAAAACCAAACCTTGCCAAACTGTGCCCTCGTGGGATTTTTTTTGGGTTAATGTTATAGTTTTATTTTTTTATTTGTAACTTATGTATACCTATTGCAAATTGCAAAGAAAACATTAAAAATAATAAAAAAAACCTGCTCCCTTACCCACGCACCCAGACATACACTCATGCACATCGCCGTTTTTAGTATTTTTTCTTTTCTAGCTTCACCGGATTTTTCAATTCTATTTCAGATACAATATTGTATATATTTATCTTGTAATGCTGGTGTTTCCCTTAAAAATCAAAATTTAAAAAAACTAATTGAAAATACCGTCTCGATATGTATCGATGAAGAAAGGGTTTGTAATCGCGGCCCTTGCGTAGTATGTGAAAATACAAATACACGCGAATACTTTACCTACATACTTGAGAAGTTTAATTTCGAAACATGCAATAACCCCCCTGAGCAAATTTAGCCAAGTTTTGCATTGTTTTGAGGGTGGTTTTGTTCCGTTGTTGTATTATTTTGCTGCAATTCCCTAATATTAATCACGCAAGTCAGAAAACGTAGGCATAGAAAATAATTCATATTTCTCAAACGTATTTTCTGTATTCACACGAAAGGTTTTTTTGCTGGTTCTCGTATTCTTGTTCAAGTTTAAACTCCAACAATAATGTTCTTATTGATAAGACTTCTATTAAACGTCATCATCGTTCCTTTTTCTGTATTTAGCGGTGCATAAAACACGGCATTGGTAAACTAAATGTGTATTTTAATAATCTGTTACACGAAGATAAGGTAACATGTTCGATTTTTCAAATGCCAGTCCAGAAACAATGAAATCTTGCAGTTTAAACAACCTTTAAATTCAATGTTTCACATTTACCTTGCCAGAAATCTAACCCAGGACCTTAATAATGGAAAGCAAACATAAAGTGGACTAATTTCAGCTCGGTTTTTTTTCAGGATTCTTACCAGAAAGCAGCAATCGACTCAAAACTTAAGTCCAGGATTTTAGTTTCAATTTACACACTTTACTCTATTTTTCCACTGCCCGAAGAGTAAACACAGAACAGTCAAGATAACATAAGTTTATTTTTTGTTGGTCAGCATTTATGATAAAAACCATAAAAAATTTAAATTCTGGTTCAGCATTCCAATCGGAATCAAAACAACAAATTGCGAACACAACAAGAAAAGTAATAGAATATCTGAATTTCAAATTGAACGTTTACATTCTGCATCTTTTATCTACACATTTAATATTGGGTGTAGTTTGAGTCGAAGAGAAAAAGTGTATTTTAAATTATATTGCAATACTATGGACGATCAACATGAGCCCAAAATGAAACATTTAAGTATGATAAAGGACCCTTACATTTATTGAAATAAAAAACAATCAAATAATGACTCGCCATAAGCCCTTTAAGCCCTGTAAATCCATTTAAATATGTATATCTCTATATAATCATCAAAATCATTCAACCAAAAGAATAACATCAAACGATTTTAATGAGAAATACTTGAGTTTTTATTATTAATTCAAATATTTACATTTTTAGATCATTTCCTAAAAGTCGTAAAAAGCTTGTGCTGGTGAAATGGTTACAGAATTCAGGTAGTGAGATTTGAACCTCGGACCTTTGGCCCGTGAGTTCGCAATACTACCACGGGACCACAACCCGGTTCAATTTAACAGCAACCACAACAAACCGTCTCGCCGTTTTCCCGTAAGGGTAAGCAGAGAGGATAAAATGCCACATCATTTTATCTTTGCATCCAGATCTCGCTTCTTCTACATTAATACATCTTCTCATGTACGCGAGCCAAGTATTCCGACTTTTGACAGGTCCATCTTCAAGTTTTTGTTTGATTTGGTCATACCATGTCTTTCTCGGTCTTCCTCTATTTCCGCATCCATCAACATTCGTAAAGTAAATATTTTTAGTAGTTCTTTCTTTCGATAATGCCTATCTCAGCGCTACATAATGAACGGATCTCGACATTCATTTTCATTTTGTTTCAATTTGAATCCATAAATTGAACTTGCCACAAATAGTGTCAAAAACAAAATAAAAGTGGCTATTTGACCAGACCTCAACATTATGTGCGTTTTAAATAAAATGTACTATCCCCTTCCCATTGGGTGAAGAATACAGTTCTGTCAGTAAAATAGGACCAGAACCTCCGAGTTGTTGATTCGATGACTTCTCTTCAGTAAAAATCCCGAAAAAGAATATCGAGCTTGAGATCCCGAGTTCGATTCCTAGTAGGGTCAACGTGAACAAAATATTGTCAAAATGTTTCTCCGCAATATTTTCCTGTCTTTGGACTGGCATTGGAAGCAAATGACTGCTCACCTTACCCTTATGTAACAGGTGAGCAAAATACGCCGCATTTGGTGCGCGGGTGCAGAAAGAGTGATTAAAGGATTATATAGATCATGATAATATAAATTAATTTATAAAAACAAGTAATGGACTGCATTGCGTTTGTTCATGTTATTTTTTGTTTATTATTTAATGTTTTTTGCTTTTTTTTAATTCAGGAAACATTTAAAAAAAACTTTTTCCACCTACGGGCTTTGTTAAAGTTGGCTTTGTAAGTCCTGTAATATTAATAAAACATTATTTTTGTTTTCAAATATTTGACTAAATGTCATTACATATTTTTAAATAACCACTTACCGATTTTTCTGTGTCTACCGGTTTCAAAACGTACCCATCGGTTTGTTAAAATCTTACATATAAATAATAAAGGGTTGAATCAGATTGTGGTCCTGTGGCTAGTATTGCGGACTCACGGATCAGAGGTCCGAGGTTCGAACCCCACTCTACCCAAAGTTGATTTCCATTTTATAACAATGAGTTATTTTCAACTCGTTAAAAATGGTCACCAAAATTGAAATATTTGGGTAAATTATAAAAACGCGAATATTTCTTTTTAAAAAAAAAAAGTAAAGCTTTAATAAATCATGTTACTTATATCAATAATCGAACAACTTTTTAATATGGTCCATTATACGGTGTTCCATTGTAATGGTCACCTTATACCGATTAAACTCACGCCCCTTCCTTCATTCCCTCCCTCTTTTTTTTACTATTTCTCCCACAACTTTTAATATTTTCATAACCTAATCGGTATATGTTTGTCTTAATAATTGCATGTGATTATTAAAATGCATGTCTTGTTGGTTTCATATTTTGTGCAACAATTGCGGTAAATGTGTAAAGTGGATTTTGCATGTTGGTTTAATTTGTGTCCCGACGAGGAGACGGGTACGTCCGAAAACCGGAAGAGATAGAAGAGTCGGCAAGTGGTAATATACAAATATTAAATAACGTGTAGTAAATATAAATTAATAAAGGTATATTTTACATTCTTGTATGTTTAAAAAATAAAACTAGAATAAAATCTAATAAAAGTATATTATTTTGGATAGGTACCTTAACAAATTTTAGTGTGGAATTCTACCAATTATCTGCAAACACGATAAATGCATCATGAGTTTGAGGTTTATTTCCAAATACCGTGGACTTAACTTAGCTCCATAAGAAAAAATCTAATGGCGTCAAATCACAGTAAATTAACCGGGCCGTTTATGGAAATAATGTTGTCGACAAACCTCAGTAGTCACGCTTAAAATTTATGATTTTCAAAGTAAATTTCCACAATTTTCAAGCGTGGCGTTTTCTTTTACATTTGTGTATTGTTACAAAACATAAATGCAAAATAAAACCAGGTAAATTTGTTTGACAAGAGACGATATTAAGAGTACCAAAAAAAAGTTCAATGTTTCTTTATGACAAAGAGAAAATTAAAAACCCAGAAAGTTTTTATATACCACATTTAAATGACTTTCACACCACTTTCTAACTACTTTCAGAAAACACTACTTCCATGATTACTTCTTTACTATACTTTTGTGCGTAGTCAACTCGAATTTGCTTCATTAGTATGGTCCTCTCAGTATAATGTATATGTTAGTCAAATTGAGAACATTCGAAATAAATTTATAAGGAGCCTGGAATATCGTTTTAGCAACATTGAAAATGATTACGGCGCATCTTTGATTAACTTTAATATAAAATCACTAAAAAAAAGGCGCCTTACATCTGTTTTGATTTTTATTTTCAAAATTATAAATAATACGGTTGATTTGCTGTATCTTTTACAAAATATTGGTTTCCGTTGTCCTCTTCGCTATACCGGATTAAATTCCCTTTTTTATGTACCAACTTGTAAAAACAATTATACCTTAACTTCATCTATTACGCGTACTTGTAGAAATTATAATGGACTCAGTACTGATGTAGAGATTTTAACTGCAAGTTGCATTTATACAGAAAATTTCTTCATGGGGTCGATTATTTGGGATAGTTGCTGAATGTGCATCTTGAGTGGTTTATGCTATGTTTATGTGCCGCATGTAATGTATATGTTTGTGTATGTTTTATATGTGCGTTCATGTGTATGTGCGTGAATGGTTCGAAGTGTGCATTCGGTATTTTAATTTATTACCTCCATGGAAAATACAAATGTTAACAATTAATATTTTCTTACTTGAAATTCTTTTTTTTTGTCACATTTAATGTTTATACCATAATACATAATTAATGAAAACTTAATTGGTCTTTTTAAGATAAAAAAAAATTGGTTTTAATACTAATTATGTATGACTGTATTTTTTCTGAATAAAATAAAATAAATAAATTAGAAATTTATTAATATGGGATTGAATGTTATATAATTGTTAACAGATGATATTATTTTTAAAATATGATACTACCTGTATTAAGGTTTAAGAGCACACAGCTGGAGAAAACCTTAAGTCTTGTGCCGTCAGCATTTCGGTTGGAATGTATCCAAAAGACATTTTTGTAGTTTCATAGGATGACTATACTTGCTGAGACAAATATTCGTCATTTAGTTTGTAAACTAAGAATTTTTATAAAATCAAAATCAATTATTTATTTTTTTTGCACCACAACCGGCCATGAGGCCCATTTACAGTGGTGAACTACAGCACAGAACACCCAGGCTTGAGAAAACCGGGAATCGAACCCGCAACCTTCCATGTGTGAGTCAATCATCTTGACCACTGCGCCACAGAGGCCGCCATTTATTTTATTCATATTAATCTCTTGTTTTGTTTTGTCTTGTTGATTGCCCAGAACTGTTAACTTTAATAAACTTTCGTATTTCACATATACCAACAAGACAAATTTTTTAGTTCTACAGTCATCATCATTGTACTAATTATTCATTGAATTCACCAATTATTCGCATGCAGCGACTTGCAAATCAATACAGGGATGATTTAGATTTATTTTATACCCCGCCGCTGATGATCAAATTCTGTGTTTTGAAAAAGAATAAAAAGCTAAAAATTCAAATAATGATTAGTTCTTCACTTTTGTTTTAACTCTTTACTCTTATGTGTATTATTATTTTTTAATTTTTTTATTGTTTAGTTATAATATTTATATAAACCATGAAGTAAAAATTTTAACTTTCCTTTTAAAGCACTTTCTTTTTTTCTCTCGTTTTTTTTGTCTCTTCCTTTTTTATAAACTGCTATTTTCTTTATTTACCTTTCTTTAAAAAGATAAATATTTATATTTGTTACGGATGTAATATTTCTTTTTTTAAATATATTAAAACTTTTAACCATTGCCTTTTCTTGATGTTTTTGTAATTTTTTAAGACGTGAAAGTGAACGTGAAAGTTTGTCAGTACCGGTATGTTAACCCTTTATAGGGCTGTGGCAAATATACGTGCCACTTTCAATAAAGGTCAATATCTCTACTAATTTCCATCTAAAATTATGTTTTGTACTTGTTTCGTTAGGTAAACAGACAGTGGTCAGTATAAATGTCATTTTTGGTACAAATTGAAACCGGTGGTGCGAGTGGTGGCAAAAAAAAATATGTGTCTCTTATATTTGTCACCCACCATCCCCGCGCGGAACTTTGCGCTGTTTGGACGTGTCTCGACTTGTCTCTCTGGTTTTTTCGATTCCAAACCACCTTCAGGGAAAAAACAGGTTAGATTTGTATTTTTTGATGATCATATATTAGTATTAAATACTAAAAATATATCGAATGTTCGTAGTTTTGAGTATTTTGTTTAAAATGTTTACTCATGTGTCAAATTCGACAGATTATATGGTTTCTAATATTGAATTTTGAAATATTTTTATCACGTATTTTATTGTATCATAATATTTCCTCTAAAGTCATACATGTGTTTAATATTTTGAAACTAAATTTGAGCTGCAGAAACATAGGGCTGATATATTATTATTTAATAAAATCAGAAAATAACCTGAAAATATATTTATTTTTTTGTTGTTGCTTCTTTGGATTTTCTTAACGTTTTTATAGTATTTATTTCAGTTCAAATTATGTTTAATACATTTTTTATTAATTATAAGGCCCTTTTAGAACATTGCAGATAATTACAGGAAACAATTGACAGAAAAGGAATGTGAATATTATATGAACGAAGTAAATGATGAAATGGCCGACGAATCGGATATTGGAGGCGACTTAGACCCAGAAGATAGTTTACTCAAGCACCACTCAACATTTTCCCGACGTACCACTACAACAACTGATGCATACGGACCATCCACATCAACCAATAGAACGTCTCAAGCAATGGAAGATACCACGTTTTTAGACTAAAGCGATGATTTGGTGGTAGATGCCGATTACATACCATGTCCAGGAAACCTGGCCCCACCTCTTGAATATAATAGTAGTTCTAGCGAGGAACTAAATACACCTCTTCCAAATGGCAACTCTAATACCAACAACTCCGATTTTACTTGGACAAAAAACGGAGGGGATGCAAACCAATTTTCTTCAACGAATTTTAGTCAACAATTTGGTGTTAAATACTGCGTTGGTACAAAAAGTCCATATACAACTTTTGCTTACTTGTTGAAAATATTATTAATGATTGAAATTATACATTAAAGTAACTTTATGTTACACAAAAGATGTCCCCTTTACTACACAAAAGGGACATACCCTGGATTTGACAAAGATGCATTCCATAGATGAATAAATCCATTAGACATGTAAATATTGGCGAACATATACCAATTACTGGTACGTGAAAAAGGTGTGCATATTGCAACACAAAAGAAAACAGTCAAACGCCGCAACCTAATATGCAGTTCGTGCGAAATAGCACTTTGCAAAAAAAAAATTGCGCCATATCGAATGATATTAGTTAAATTTTAATTACCACATATTATGTGGTTGTAAGTTTTGTATTATTTTGTTGTATTTTTCAATTTGATTTTTAATGATTAACCATATTTCATAATATTTGGTTTGTTTAGTTAGTAGTAATCTTGTAAAACAATTTAATTTTACCAACAAAAAAAAAGTGGTCGAAATGTTTGCCACCGTGCGTTAATAGTTGACTGTTTCCTAAACGTAAGGTGGCATTATAATTGACCTCCCTCTGGAGCTTATTACAAATGATCGGGATTTAAAAAAATAATTTTTCTTTACTTCATAAACGGACATTAATTGGCTTTAATCAAGTTTTCATCAAAAATGCAAAAAAAATGGTCACGTCCTATAAAGGGTTAACGAGTATGGCCAAAAAATACTTCATTATATAATTAATAAAATTCCCAAGCAGATCTTAAAAGAAAATGTTGATAAAACTTTTGATGAAAAAATAATTAAATGGTTAATATGTAACAAGGTTTTATATTGATTTTTATTTTATGTTAACAATAATTTATTTTATTTTTTGTAAATAAATAATGTGTAAAAATACGTATGCTTTTAGTTCTTTATAATGTTTATATTACTTAAAATTAAAATTGCATAATTTCTCTGACGTTTTTCTTTGTATAGGAAAAATAAGAAACCTGCTGACAAGCCGGTTTCGCGGTTTAGTGGGTTTCATTATTTTTCCTTTTATATTTTTCTGCTCATGTTTACCTTCTAAAATAAAAAAAAATACATAAATAAAATATATGCTATTTTTTGTTGTATTGTTACTCACTGGTTTTATTGTAATTATGTAAAAGGTTCTTGTAACAGTAAATAAATAAACTCATTTCTAGAAATTTTAATGCTCAAACATATAATCAATGTTTAATTATGTAATGGATTGGTTAAATCAGTTCATGAAAGGTTAAATTCTCCCACCACATAATAGTCGCAGCATCCGATCTCTTATTTATCAATCCTCCATAAAGACAAACAAGCGCACGCTCAAAAATATTCTTAAACAAAATATTCAATGTGTTATTTTGGAAAATTGTTTCAGGATTTGGAAGTGTTTTAAGAAATTTTAACATAAAAATTTAATTAAATAAAAATCTTGATGAAAAATCAGGTCAAGATGTGATTTTGGGCAGTATTTCAGTCAAAATATAATTAATAATACGTTTTTGTATGGCTGGCATTTGATTTAATTTAATTACACGACACAGTCACCCTGTCTTCCTCCCCGGCCGTAATTCTAGAGACGGGAGAGAAGGGGGGTTATTGTTTCTTCGGAAATTCCTCATGGGGGCGAGCGTGGAAGGGAGGGATCGGAAGTTATCCATATATGAACCAGGGTGCATCCTCGCCAGCAATTCAAGGCAGATGCCTCGCCACATTTGAATGTCAGCCAGCTTCGTCCCGGGTAAATTTCCTTTTGATACAGCCTCCGTGTTGCCCATTTCCTTTTTATAGCCCCGACTCTAGGGGCTGGACGAGACGAAGAGGGGGAGAGGTTATGAGGGTGGCCGATAAGTCAATTGGGAAAATTGTCATTTTTCTATGTGCACTGCCTTTTTTATTGAGATTCTCTTCGATTGGCTGCGCGCAAAAGTGCGAACAAATATTTGCGCTAATAAAATATTTTTAGATTGTAAAAACTTTTCAAATTCATAAACAAAAAAACAATATTTCTTAAACGCTTTTGACTTTTAACAAACTTTGCAAAACTCCCACAAGTAACCTGAGGTTAGGAAATGATCGCCCGATAATCACTGTTTGTAGTATGTACGTCTAATTAAAATTATATGTCAGTCTTGGTTAGTGATCAAATGAGATAACATATTTTTCACTCAAATGAGTTTTTTATATATTTGTTTCAGGGTGCTTATAATTTGTCGGCCTTTGTCAACCTTGTAGGCTTTGTGATGTAGTAGTTGAAGCGTTTGTCTGCCATGCAAGAGGTCTCGGGTTAAATTCTTAACGTGGTTGATATGAAATATCTATTTAATGGGGTGTTTTTACATTAAAATATTTAATTGACCCTAGACTGGTACCTGCAGCATAAGACTGATGAATTTATGTAAGAAAACTGATCAAGTTACACTGCAATTGATGTACTAATGCAATGCCCATTTGAGAATGACGACTCGATATTTAGACTCATTTTCAGAGATCCTGATGGACAAAATAGTTTATTTAAAATGACCTAATATACCTTGATATGTGATTAATATGTTTTCTTATGTGTTTAGGTTTATCTTAAGTTTACATTGTGGTAATATCATAAAATAGTTGCCAAGATATAAATTAAGAGCTTTTTTTTTCTTCTCAAAAGTATTTTTTTTATCCCTTTTTCTTTCCTTGGTTCCACTTTCTTTTTCCTTCCAAACTAATTATCTGATCCCACATTTCCTCATCATTTAATACGTATAACATAATGTATTTAAAAAAAATTATTAATATTAACATTTGAAAGCCTTATCTCCTAATTAAAAAAACAGCTGTTTTTTTAATTATTAGATTTTTTTTAAATATTTTATTTCAATATCTATATGAATATTTTTGTACAAAATTTTGACCATTGTCTTCTTTTGACCAGTGTGTTTTTAGTTGACGGAAGATATTGCTTTTAGCAATTAGTCCGCCGAAGTACTTATTCTTTGTACTTGAAAACAACAAAAGAAACATCATTAAGTGCAATTGAACGTTGTTATACAGAAAGCAGCCAGCCATAGAAAAGTGAAACTGAGATAGATGCATTTTTGTGAAAAGACTGAATAATCAAGTCTACAAAACAGTTGGAATGTTTTTGACTTTAACAAACGATAAACAATAAAAACATTAGTTTTTTTAAAAATAACAAACAGGAATATAATTATGTATTTGACCAGTTTCAATGATTTTTAAGGAACCATAAGATTTTTCTAATGCTGTGGGTGTTTTCAGCAAATTGAAAAATGCTGTTTTTGTTATCAACACCATTTTCAGGAGGTGATTAATACAGTTTTTGTATGAAAACGGTCTGGCTATTTTTAGCAGAACAAAGAATTGACCTTACTACACCTGATAACATTAATATATCATTTTTTCAATTCTGCATAACGACGTTCAATTTGCAATGCCGGTTACATTACAGGAATGGACGGAGTAACCTTTTTTAACTGACTTCAATAACTAGTAGAAGTAAATAAAACGTGCAGGGGACGATAATGACGATAAATGTAATGACGAAAACTATGACGATGACATTGATGACTAGGACTACGACTACGATAATTATGATGTCAAAGATGATGGAATAAAATATAATCAATAAAAAAAACATTTCCTTCAGGTTTAGAGAACTACTGCAACCTGGCGCAATGTAATATATCTTCAATAAAACCTTCTTCTCCCCTTAAAAGAAAATACCCTAAACACCTGAGACCTGGATCAGTCAAAGTAACACGGTCACTTTCCTTCTCGTTTGAATTTATATCATGTGGGTGAAAAATTGTCTTTCTTTCTGAACGATCTTTCTGATCGTTCTGAAAAAACCGTACCTGTTTGTTAATAATATTGCCATGTTTAGTAATTATAAATGAAAAAACGGTGAAAATAATAATATTATTCAACTATTTAGAAAACACATTTTTCATAATTTCATATAATATTCCCCTCCTTAGTATGCTTGTCCCCAAATGAGTTCTTCGCTAAACTCATTTGGGGAGAAGCGCGCTCTTACAATAACATTTAGTATTTTATTGATTTATTTATTTTATACAATATATAAAACAAATACATAGTTTACTGAAAAAAATGTTCATTCAATATAATTTCCTTTTCATTAATGGATGTAGCCACTCCACGCCCCCAGGCACGTTCCGGAGTGTCAGTGTATTATTTATTTTATACATAATGGTACATACTTTCACATCAGTTGTTGTGTAAAAATTCAAGAGGAATATGAAAAATTCAAGAGAAATATGAGAAAAAAATTTAAAACGTTCCGACACGAAGAAAATAATATATATATACATTTATTTCCGTTAATTTAGTAAATATTATTTTTTTGTACCACTTCATAATGTTAGTGGCAAAATACAGCACAGAACACTCAGGCTTGAGAAAAACCATATTTAATTTTTATGTTCTCACCGGAAATTGAACCCGTGATCTTTTGTTTGAGCGTCAAGCGTCTTAACCATTACTACATGGTTCTCAGCTCTTTAGTATTATATTGTGTTTTTAGCTCAAATTTTGTGAGTCATTAAAATATATAAGAATCAGGTTGTGATCCCGTGGCTAGTGTAGCGGACGCGCGGATCAAAGGTCCGAGGTTCGAACCCCACTCTACCCCAACTTGAATCGCATTATCTAATAGTGATTTATTTATGGCTCGTAGAAAATAGTCTCCAAAATTGAAATATTTAGGTTAGTCTTAAAATCGATGATATTTATTTTTATTAAAAAAAAAAAAATACAATTTAATATTTTCGGAAGAAATAATATGGTTCACAAAACAAGGTATTTCTAATTCTAAAAAAAGTTCAATTAGTTACTTTAAAAGAGTTCTAGAATGCAATTAAAACACGTTTTATTTTGAATCGGGTTGTGGTCCCGTGGCTAGTGTCTCGGACTCAAGGCTCAGAGGTCCGTGGTTCGAATCTCACTCAACCCCAACTTGATCCCCATTTTCTAATAATGAGTTTTTTACAACTCGTTGAAAATGGCCCTCAAAATTAAATATTTGGGTCAATCATAAGAACGCAGAAATTTCTTTAAAAAAAAAAAAAACATTTTATAATCAATTTTTATTGACATATTTTTTTTTGTGGGAAAAATTAATAATATTCAAATTTTAAAAATCAGTTATCAAAGCCTGTGGTTTATTTTAAACAGGTAAACCATAGATTCGTGTAAGTTAGTATGTCTTTGCTACGCTCAAATTGTGCCGTGAAAGTTCTTATTATATTCAAATGTGATTGATGATGACAGACACGTCAAACCGACGACAAATAACACGAAATGCGTTCAAAAAACATGAAACGGAATAGCCATGAAAACATAAATCATTGATCATGTAGCATAGAACTATTGCGTGGTGAAAAATCACCAAGATTTCAGGATTACAGCAAACCGCAAAGGAATAAGAAAAGTGTAATCTTTGATCTGGATTGACTGAATTTACCTTTCTATTTAGGGAGCCCGGGGGAAAAGCATGCGGAGAGTGTAAGGGTGGTAGGCTGACACGAGCACACACGGTGAGCAGAATAAATACCGAGAAGATGTTCCGAATGAAGTGATCCAGTTTAAATTTTAATTTACTACGTGTTCACCCGATTGAACTTTGTTTGAGAGTGTATTGTACGGAGGTCTGAAATGTACAAAGGGACAAAGAAAAAAAGAAAACGTCGACTCGGAGCGCCATCTGACGCGACATCCAATCATTGCGTCGGTAGGACTGTTTAAATTATCTTTTCAACTTGCTGACGTCACGCCGAGCCTTCGATTCTCTCCCATTTTTGTTCTGATTGATTTTATTAAGCGACGAAGTTTAAGAGTAAAAACCTTGTCTGAGAATTCTATACAACATTTTATTCTAAGAGCATTTCTAGTGGCAAGCTTTTTTTCATTAACACTATAGTTTTTAAAGCGGAAAGTTGATGTCTGTCTAATTAAAAATTCACCCTCGTATTCTTATCTTTGTTACATTATATACAAATTAACAAAACTTTGTTTCTTTTTAAAAATATAATAGAAACAACGATTAAGGTAGCTGCAGGACATGTAGTAATCTAGATCTTTTTTGGAAACGATTTTGAAAAATAATTAGAAAATCCGAAATTTAATTTTTAAAGTATGTTAATGGTTTCATACCGTCCGTGCGCTCTGTAGCTGCAAGATATGCTGTAATCTAGCTCCAATATGTTATCTATTATTAAATTAAATTATAATTGGAAAAAAGGAAACAGAATTCCAACCGTCAATGCGCTACGTAGCTGCAAGACGTATTGGGATATTTAATTACAGCGCCCTTGAGATGATTTTCATGAAATTGGCGTGATTAAAATACACTAATAAAAATAATACATATATATTATTTTTTTATTAATATCCCTACAGAGATGAGGTAGATTTTTTTCAAATTCAGGATTATGGATATTCGAGCGTTTACAGGGCTTATGACCTGTCATTGGCCAGGTTAAGTGGCCACTTTACGTTTTACAACATTCCCCATTCCGCTTATTAGCGAATATCGACACAGGTAACATTTTTTTTTGATTTTTGTATATATGTTATTAAATGAGAAACCATTCAACCTAATAAGCGGAATGGGGAATGTTGTAAAACGTAAAGTGGCCACTTAACCCAGCCAATGACAGGTCATAAGCCCTGTAAACGCTCGAATATCCATAATCCTGAATTTGAAAAAATTCTACCTCATCTCTGTAGGGATATTAATAAAAAATATATACCTACTCCCCCTCGGGAGAAATCCAGATTTGTGTATGTATAAAATACACATACCAAAAATAATGTTATATATATTAAGATTAAAGTTACGGTTTTTATCAGTTTCCCAGTTACTTCAGTTCCTGCAAAAGCAAAAGAAAGCCGTTTAGTACAAAATCATCTTCTTGGGAAATAATTTTTAATATAATTAGGTTTCAACTTACTCAGCACAACAAAAGAGGTTTTTATTTATCTTTTGACGTTTTATATATTTATGATCCGTTTTAAAAACATTTTTTAATGCAGCGTTTTTATTCAATTTTTTTTATTCAACAGTTCTTTATTCAATGAGGAACTAGGGTGGGTGCTTTTTTAATTGAACACTCTAAATCTAATGGTTAAAAATAAGTTAACGTGAAAATTTATATCCACCACAAAATCTACTGTTTGTTTTAGAATGAACGCATTACATTAATTTTTAATTTTTGACTATTAGATTTAGAATGTCAAATTACTGTAGCATAAAAAAATATTTTAGCACCCGCCCTGTATCTGCTGTTTTCAATATTATTTTATTATTATAAGTATTAAATGGAAAATTGAACGAACAAGTGATAAAATTAAGTCTCCACCTCATGAGTTAAGTTACCTTACACAGAAATATATACGCGCACATGTTACCTAAATATTAATATGTTTGACACATTGGTTTTGACAAACAGGTATGTTGAAAACTACACTTAATGAACATTTAATACATATCGCGATGGGGATCTAAAAATGTCATAAAACGACTTCCCCTTTCCTTGTAATCAGACACTTCTCTGTTGAGGGTTTATTAATATAACATTAAAAAGGGTATTCACTTTGAATAATTATAAAATTGTTATTCCAGTCATAAAGCTTGGATTGTGCATTAAAAGAAGCAATAAAAATAATTTATTGTCCATTAGAGCATATTCGTACTAGCAACTTTGTGAAAATTCCCATTAAATTCTGCGGCTCATCAAATCTTTATTGCATTACATTACTTTAATCCAATTAAATAATACTTAATCGATGAAAAACGGTCGGTTTAAATAAATACGAACATAATTGATTTGTTTTGTGAATTTGAAAATATCCATAGTGATACAATATATAATGTTTTTCAAGACACAAATTCTTTTGCCTACTGCTTTATCTATTTTTTATAATTAGGAATGTATTTTAAATCTATCGAGTTAAATACAAAATGTGTAAGTTTTATAAATTTTTTTTTATGCCTAAATAAAAATCTTACGTTTGTTATTAGTAAAATATCATGACAGCTGAAAATATATATTATTACAATCGTAAGAATTTGAATTGATTTTTTTTTTTAATTTACTGATCTATTTATTTATTTTTTTACTAGAACCAGCATTTAAATAGTCGAAAAATCGCTTAAAAGAGCATGCTTTTCACTATTTGCTCCTGTACACTTGCTATTTTTTCTTCTATCTTGGAGTTTTTAATATTTTTTTGTTTTAATGAACACATTGATATCATTTCCACCAAATAAATAGAAACGAGTAACATTAAAGAAAAAAACTCTCGCAACTTATTGAATTTAAAGTTTATCCAACTTCTTCACCTAAAATGCTGGAAAAAGAAACAGGAAAAAAAAAAATAATACTTATATTAATATAATGTGTAAAAATAGGCTCAGGATATATTTTAGATGTTTATAATGGATTTAATAAGACGTGCAGTTAAATTATATTAAAGTTTTTGTAGGTTTATATTTTTTGATAAAATTCTTCAGTGATTGGGATAAAAATATTAAAAACATTTTTTAGTTCAGTTTTTTTTTGTTTATTGACCAACAAACAGGCCTATGTAGGCCTCTTTCAGAATAAAACATCGTATAAGTCTTTGTGTTGGGTTCCACAATAGCCAATGCGCAGCAATTTATTCTGTTCTTTAATGTGCATCAATTCAAATCGTAGATCGATAAAATAAATGCGCATTTTGTTGTGCTTGTTAATGTCGCAAAAGATACTCTAATATTCACATATGTATGAATTTCCTTCTGTAACACCCTCTCCAGACGCATTTCATCCCTTTACAGAGATCACAGCCTCATAAAACTTTGTTTAATGGTTTAATAGCTCGAGGTACCCGGCGCCACGGGCTTACAATGACTTATTTATGTACCATGTTCGTAATGCTTTAAGCGTGAAAGTCTCAAAAGAAGAGAATATTAGAAATGCCAGTTCGTACTGCGGAATTTTATAGTAGTTAAAACGTACAATTCATTTTGAATGCCAGAATTTCATTTTATATAACTCACCATATCTGCCTATGAGTTTGCAAAAGAAGAACCATAACATGAACATAAAAATAAACAACGAAACTCTTAAAGAACTAGAACATGTGACTTACCTAGGACTCACAATGGACAGACAATTAAAATGGACAAAACTGCATAGCCATCACTACATAGCCTCTTCTACAAAATTAAAGATTTTATACCAAGAAAGGAAAAAATTATGATGTACGAAGCCTATGTCAAAAGTAAATTGAGTTACATGATCGCCTTCTGGGTAACTGGCAACAAGACAGGCATAACAAGAATACAAAGACAACAAAATATTTTTTTTAACTAACATACAACCTACTCTACCTGACCTCTACGACTGAACTGTACAAAAAACACACCAGTTTGACATAAACTACTTGACTAAAATTGAGACCTAAAAATTGTGCTCAAAATAACACTGGGAAACATACAAGACGACGACATAATGTTGGTCAAAAATGCTGACATACACAAATATAACACCAGACAACAATAACACTATCATATTGAAAAAGCAAAGACAAACACAGGACAGTCAAAAATACTACATAATGGACTTAAACACTACAACGACCTACCTTACTACTTGAAAACATTTAATGGAGACAAATTTAAAATCAATCTGAAAAAGCACATGACTGAACTAACTAGACTAGACGAGACATAAAATGACTAGACAATATTAAATTTCTAATGTAACCCTAACGGGTTTTTTAAAATTGTAAATAAATAAATAAAAAAAAATCTTTATTTTAAATGGTTTACTATTGCAGTGATGTGTTGCTCTCTCTTATAGTATAGAAGCATTGGGTACTGTGCGTATGATTAATAATTTACTGTCGTTGGTTTTTTTTTAGAACCTCAATGACAAATTAAATGTAACATTAAATTTTGTGAATACTTTTTTATTTCAAATTTGTGTTTCAAGCAATGACTTTATGATTTTCCATGTTAAATAAATAACAAATATTTACTTTGTGTAAAATCACATATTATCACTATGCCGAACGGTTTCAAAACATGACAGTTCTTTTGCCATGGCTTAAAAAAAACCTTTGTTCTTACGAAATATAATTATGAATCTTGCAACATTTGCGGTGGTATTCCAAAGCGCTCTCGCAGACGTATTATCTCGTGTATTTACATACAAAATACACGAGAAAACTGTTATACTGTGCCGCGAGAGCAGTTCAAAATAGCACCCTTGCTAACATTACGTTTCTTATTGTCGAGGTTACCATTTCTTAGGAAAAATCGAGGGTAAGTAGGAGAGTCGAAAACAAATTACAAAGACAGTTCTGTTTTGGGGTGCGGAAAACGGAATAAAAAACCTTTATTTTATCGATTTTAGTTAGGTTTAATCAGTCCGATCTCTGTTTTGAATAATATTAATGAGGCGTTTGCAAGAGAGTGACAGAATAACTATGTTAAAATACCTACTCTTCAAATTTATCGGATACTCCTTTCCTCTTAATGCTTTTCTCAGCATTACGTACCAAAAATGAACCAATATAACGTTTAATCGAGACTGATCTCTATCGCGTGGCCTATAAATTAATATCGTTACATTAATCTCTCGGAAACGCCAGACCTAATCACATTAGAAATAAAACACATATAAAAAAAAACTGTTGACATGTCTTCAATAAAGCAAATTTATTTTTATTTCCTTCCCGGCTGAGATTGTCCGGGGCTGGCTGGCTTAACAACCCGACTGTATGGTGTATATATTACGTTGTGCGTGTAGGTACACTATTGTGCCGCTATAATATGTAGACTGTTCTGAATCTAGGAAGGCTGGTGTGACGCAGTTGTGTAGAAGGCTTCGCACATTCGATGACCTCGTTTCTCAGTACAAAGCCGGCTCCATTATTATCTGAAGGGTGGCTAAGAAGAAACAGTTTATAAATTTGTAAGGGAAATCAAGTGTTTGAATACAAATATAAATAAGTGCTAGTTGGACGAAAATTAAAATAAAAAAACCCCTTTAGTAAAAATAAGATAAGATATGAATAAATATTTCATGTGTGTAACGTAAATAGTTATGGAGATTAAATAAGGAAGTTCACATTACTGAGAATGGAAGCATGCACAAAGAGCTCGCAACCCGCCTAGGAATTGCAGGAGCAACTTTCAAAACGAAATGCCGATTATTCAACTTTTGCATAATCCCAGTACTCCAATATGGGTGCGAACCTTGGCACCTTACCAAAGCTCAAAACACCAAACTTCTGAGTTTTGAAAGCAACTGTTTGAGATGAATATTAAGTATATGATGGTTCGATTTCAGAATAACATTGAAGGCTGAGAACGGACGCAGCAGCCTCTTATGACAAGCGTCTTGAGGATGCGGCGGTAGACCTGGCTTAGACACGTGCTGCGCATGTCTCAGGAGAACCTAAGCCCAAGTTGCCTCGTCTTTAAATCCTGGCCGTCCTGGAAGGCCGTCGATGACGATCTTTCGACTTTATTCGGCGGAATTAAGGGGCGTTGGATTGACGTGGAGAAACACAAAAATGCTGGCTGGTGATAGTGTTTTCTGGAGGCAACTGGTGATGTCCACATGCTCCACTTAGAGCGAAAGTGGAAAAGAAGAATAAAATTAACGTAAATATCAAATAATTATTCTTTTTATCAGAGATCTGGTGTTTTTGTTTTACGCAAATGATGCAAAAGGTCTTTTTTTACAAGATTCATTCCAGTATTTTCGAGCTTTGGCTTTCATTTTCCGATTAGAGGTATATTGTTTTCTTCGTAATTTAACCCCGCTATGCTTGAGATGGTAGTGCAAAGAAACAAGTTGAAAAATTTGAAAGTAGATTTTTTTTGTTGCTATTTCTGTTGACTCTTTTTACTACCGGCCAACGCCTGTATCAACAATTGAATGCTAAGGATATATATCTACCTAGATGCATATTGAGGCTTTACTGATATGATTTATTTTTTTATTTATACATATTTTTTGCTTACAAACCATAATTAATAATAAAAATATTGTCACCTCACTGGGGTTTCCCGTGCCGAGGACACTTAACAATATATTTTTTTTAAATTTTCACATTACATTTGAGAATAAACAAAGAAGATTTACTTAAAATAACGAAGATAATTAACAAATATTTAGACAGTTTAAAAAACAAGGTATTTATGTACATCTTTATTATTTATATTACAAAACACACAATGAAAATAACAAAAACTTAACATAAGTTATACACTTGTGTAGCAGTTGATTCAATATTGGTTTGGGCGAATGAGACAATCCATTTTACCTCTACCTACATCCACTATACATTTTTTTATAGCCTTTTTAAACATTTTCTCGCTACTAATTGTTTTAATAGATAGTGGAAGTAGGTTATAGATTTTAATTGAATAATACTCAAAATCCCTTTGTCCGAAAGTGGTTTTAGTTTGTATTTGTTTAAGTTGTCTATGTGTTGAGGATCTAGCGATTATATTATTTGTATGTGATGTATTGTGGAGGTTATGTCTTTCATTAGAGTAAGAGTAGTTTTTGAATCTATAAGTGAGTATTGTTTTAGCATATAATTGTTTTGGTGTCATAAGTTGTGATTTGTGGAATATTACTTTAGTAAATGTCTGTATCGGGACTATGAGTATTATTTTAATTATGGATTTTTGTGCAACAAATACACTATTTAAAACTGTTTCACTCGCACCACCCCAACCGATTATCCCGTACTCCAAAATTGATTGGCATAATGCAAAATAAATTTTTAAAAGTTCCTGTACATTAGTTCTGTTTTGAATATAAACGTTAGTCTCTTAAGTTTATTAGTAATATTTTCAATCTGCTGTTTCCACTTTAAATTTATATCAATAATTACTCCTAAGTATTTGACATTGTCTGTCGTATCCAGCATAGGGTAATTACAATGAGCATTTTAAAGAAAATTATTTTTATGTAGTTTAATGTTAAGATAAGTATTTTGTAAATAGTTTCTAGAACCGATTTATAATGGAATTGCTTCAATTATAAACTTGATGACCAAATTCTTTCCGTTGTAACTTCAAAAAAAGATCACGGGGTGATTCTAGACAATAAACTAAATTTTAATGAACACATTGACTATATCATTAACAAATCTCTTAAACTCTTTGGATTTGTTTATAGAGCTAAATCCGGTTTTGAAAATACATTAACTCTAAAAACACTTTACTGCTCATTGGTTTTTAAATACGCCTGCGTAATATGGTCTCCTTCATATAAATCGTATCGAATCAGTTCAGCATAAATTTATAAGAAAAATTGCGTTTAAACCAAGAATCACAAGAGATCACTATAACTATACCGATATGGAACTTTTCCTAAATATTTCCAGTCTTTCACAACGTCGATTTATTGCAAATTAAATTTGCATGTTTAACATACTTAATAGTTTATTTTATGCCCCGACTATTTTTTAACAAATATCTCTCAATGTTCCTTCACGTAGACTCAGAAAGAATGAAATTCTGTTCCTCGGTCATCATAAGACTAATTATGGTTTCTATGCGCTTCTACCCAGAATGATTAAATTTGTCAATGAAAATCAAGATCTAAATAGTTTTGATTGTAAATTGAGTTTTTTTACAAATAGGCTGAATAAATATTCCCAATAAATTGACTGTACATTTGTAGAATTAACCTCGATTCCAAAATGCCTGTCTAATGTATCAACTTGTCTTTGCTTTTCTTTGTTGTATTCCTTCTTTTATTAGGTACTCTATTATTATTGTTTTTTGTTATATAATTTGTTTAAATTGGACATTGTCCGTAAATTTTTTAAATAAATAAATAAATAATGCATAAGGCCAATAAAACAAGTTCCGATATAATCGTATTGAAAGATTTTGGTTCTTTCAACGCATTCCACTATATATTAAAAAATATTTTAACTATATAAAGACTGCTGGCTTAATGCGTTTTGTCAGTATAGCCTCTATTTACTCTAATATTGAATGTCGGAATAGTAATATTCTATCAGCTAGATAATTATTAACATATTACAACAGAGATGGAGAACATTTAAGAGAAGGTAATGTAGAAGTCCAGGCATCTACAGGGCTTATGACCTGTCAATGGCTGGTTTAAGTGGCCACTTTACATAATGAGTAACATTCACCATTCTGCCCACATTTGAACATCTATATTCCTTCAATTCTTTCATCTGTTGATGTTTGTGAAGTAAAAGAGCTGAAACCTTTATATATACGGGTGAGATACACCTAATTGAATTATTTCACCTACTTACTAGGCAACGCCTGAAAATATTATTTTTTTCAATTTCTATACTTCTTCATGAACCAGGTGGATTTATCAGGTGGACACATCTATGTTGTAATATGTTAATATAAACAGATTTCCAAGGAATTGAAGCCAGTCCTTGTTTACAAAAACATGGACAAACTCAAAATATTGTAGTTAATTATTATTTTCTGGCAAAATTTAAAAATGAGTGAGGATATTTTTTTTTTATCCCTTTAATTCAAAATTAGGATTTTCGATTAGTTATGTTTTTGTAGTTACCGTATTGAAATAGGATACTCGTATATAATTATGTATGTTATTTTTCTTCATCATTCACTTACCGCAACTAATGGTGCATAGAACACTGCATTAGTACACCAATCGCAGCGTGTTTTGATCAATTTTTTATGACATAAAGGTATAAGATGACCAGTTTTACGCTACAGATGCCAGTCCAGGGACTATGAAATAGTCTAGTGTAAAAACACATTTTTAAATAAATAATTCATGTCAGCCATGTCAATTGTTCATGTCAATCGAACCCGAGACCTCTCGCATGGTAGGCAAACGCGATGACCACAACACGAGGCTGACTTATGTTATTTTTTCGTATCTTCTTACATATATTATTTTACATTGCGAAAATTAGCAAGTATCCTTCGTAATATAACATGTATGTATTTAATTATTTTTTCTATTATAAGCGACGTACATAACGCCATTTTAAGGCTAGTTTTTTGTATTGATTCAGATTCAGTTCAGTCATTTGTGCAAGCTGTATCTGCCCGCTAAAAATAGTTGTTATTTGAAATGAATTATTTGTGTTTATAAATACATTTTTGATATTTTTTAGTGTAAATTTTATCCAATTCTTCTTTGACCCGTCTGTTTATTGGTTAGTAAAAATATACTGCTTTTAGCAATCAGTTCAACAAAGTAAATGTATTTTTGTGTTAAAGATTAAAAAAAATAATCAATAATAGTCTTTTTTTCTCCATTTGGTCAAAACGAAATATTTTAATGTTTTATAAAATAACTATTTTGATATGAACGAAAAATTATGATAGTAACAGTATTTTTGTTTTTTACGTGCAACCTCGGATAATTTTTACAGTGGATTAAAATACGCGTATTTTGAATTACCCGAAAAACGAAACGCTACTACCCAATGGGACAAACGGTACATAGCCATATTTGTAAACAATGTTAAAAACGCACTTGGCTGGCATGACGTGTGACGTTAAAGTCACTCAAAGTATCGAATTCTAGACCTTAAATATGGAAATTGAACGTGCTAACGACTACACTTTGAGGCGGACTAATTTCCACGTGACTTATTTTTCAGGATCTTTATCTGAAAGTAACTGTCAAGTTTAAAACACACGTCCAGAATTCTGGTTCTATTAATTATTCAAAATAGGAAAATTTAACGTTTTTTTTTACATTTTCAACGGAAAAAAGGTCTGTAAAAAATAAAATTGCATAAAAAACTGTACATTAAAAAAAAAAAGACTTTAAAAAGAATTATTTTTTAATTTGAAATTTTGAATTTCTGCGAAAACGGTAATTTCATTGGCTTCGCCCCTCAAACGTCACGATTCGTGTTTTTTTTATTTCTGACCAATCAAATTTGTTAAAAATCTCGACGTCACAACTATCAAGACCAAACATGACGCGTTTTTCTAGTGACGTATTTAAAAAACCATATATTTATTTATGAAAACATTTCTCCACAATATTGTATTGGAAAATACAATCAATTATTCTAAATCCATTTAATGTATTTTTATCGGTATTCGTAGTACGTTATATTTCCCTGTTGTATTATTTCACATCACCTGGACACGGAAAAAAACACAATTGAACAAGAATAGTAGACGACTGTTGTCTTTTTGGTTCTAGAACTCGGCGCTAGTAGAAGTAGAAAAGTATTTTTTTTCTTTATTATTCTCACAAATTTTGAAGTACAATAGTAACAAACAGAGCGTACATGTCGATTGAGAAGATGAGGTGTTTACAAGTAGAGGAAGCGAGGTCCGTATGCACAGACAGAGTAATACGGCGTTCTATCCTCGCCGCCTACCCCCACGGGTTTGACTGTCTCTTTAATCTGATTGTCGCTTCAATGCGTTCCCTTTTTATATTAGAACAAACATTTTTATAGAAGAACAATTAGTTTTATTATGAAGCAAAATGGCCGCGCCAATTAAAATTAAATTCGCCTAAAACAAAACGGCATAATTCCAAAACATGACATAAGTTGGGTCTACTTTATACTATTGTGTCTTACTAATTTCATTTATAAAAAAATAAGTTCTATTTCCATTATAAGAAATATTGCTTTTATTATTAAATCTAAATATTAAAGAGCTTTACATGCGAATTGCGTTGTTCAAAGAAATAAACTCATCGTCAAATATATTTTTCTTAGAGCGCCATTTTTTACCTACTCTGATAATGTTACAAACACAAAACACATTATTTATTGACAGTTCTTGATGGAATTCCTTATATTTACACAAAAGTTTTTAATTTAAAAATACTTGGTACACTTCCACTTATTTATTTGACCAATTAGCGCTTTCACCCTCTAATGGGCATCTTCAGACCAAGTATCTTAAAATTAAAACTAATAATTAGAAATCAAACACCGATTTGAGTCTACTGAACACTACTGCCATTCGAATTCCATTCGTTTGAAAATGCCCTAATAAGGCGAAACAATTGTCACGTTTTTATTTTTATATGTTTATATTTGTAAAAATAAAATAAAGTGTTTAGTAGACTCAAATCAGTTTTTGATTTCTAATTATAAGTTTAAATATGGAGTTCTACAAAATAAACACCAAATCAATCAATAAATATCTTCAAATTAATAACTTATATGTAAATGTAACCTATTACATCATTAAAATACAAATTGTTTCTTATTCATGACACAACAGTCTAAAAATGATGATGAGGCAAAAATACATCTCAAAAGGTTCAAATTTTAAATGCAAGTACGAGAAAATGTTAGTATTAATTACGTCAAATAAACAAATATCCATGGGCTTACGCGATAAGACATAATCTGAATACTCCAGTAGGCCAAAGAGAAAAATAAAATATCTCTAGAAATATGCTCATAAAAAGTCTATTAAACCTTCATAAACCATCGTGTTATTTTTATTTAAATTGTTTATAATTATCTATGAATACAATTGTTGACCACCCTGTTCATTTGAATCTGTGCCTAATAATACCCATATACAAACACAAACTGTTTTATGTATACGCTCGTATATATCTTTGTATGTGCCATATTTGTTCAGACAAAGCATATACTTTAGGCTTACACAAAGAATTTGGGAATCTCTTCTAACCTACTTTCTTCTTCCAAAGGACATATTGGAGACTAGACGTAAAACATGCGACATAAACTATAAGTGTATATATTTTCTAATATGTTGTATACACTTCTCCTTATGTACGATGTACAATCTATCTTAACTTATACTTTCAAGGAGGTATTACGTTGTAAAATAATGTCTAACGTTGTAAAAACTTCTTTGTCTCTACAAAAACGGATTTGTCTTTTTTTTTAGAGATTTGAAACAAAAATCCAACGATTAATGCAAAAAAAACATACGGTTTGGCTGTATATGTTTAATAAACAATTGAATCCTCAATTTTCGGCCTTAATTAAGTCTAGGAGGTGAAGAAAACTTTTGCGCGTATTAAGGGATAAAAATTAAGATCTTGAATTTTGTCTGTGAATACGGGCAGCATAGGGTACGGTCCTGCCGGTAAAACAATTTTGTGACTTAAGATTGCTTTTTCGATCCGGAATATAGATAAAAAGTTTTCTTTACTCACAAAACTTGATTAAAAACTAAGGGATCCCTGATTATTTCCCAAATTTCTTCGGAGAACGAAAATTAAACTTCGTTTTTTCAAAATTGTTCAATTATATCCTGAAATATATTATATATTTATATTTATATTTTTGCTGTTGACCTCGTGGTGTAATAGTTAGCAAGTTTGCGTACCATGCAAGAGGACTCGGGTTCGATTACCGACATGATTGATATGAAATATTTATTAAAAAGGGTGTTTTACACTAAAAATATTTCATAGTCCCTGGACTGGTTCCTGAGGCGTGAGACTGATCATTCTACCTTCACGCAACAAAAATGTTCAAGACACGCTGCGATTGGTGTGCCAATGCAGCTCCTTATGCACCATTAGGTGCGGAAAGGTATTGATGATGATTATGATGATATCCTGAAAATCATTGTTAACACGGAAGAAATTCAAATAAATAAAAAGGAATGAAAAAGATCTGCTTAGTACCTTATTTTATTAAATGTTTAGTAGCAATTGTTTACTAAGCTATGCATTTTTAATTATGAAATTGCATTATTTTTTGTTACTGTTATATTAGTTTAGAACTAATGTGTTTACTTAAAAACATTTTAAATCTCCATCTTAGAATAGGCTGAGCAATGTTAGATGAAAACTGCCCTAACCAGAGGACGCTCAATTTTTTAATTCACAAGTTTTATATAGATAACCTGATATTAAATATGTACTCATACTATGCAATAAGTTTATAAATTAAAAATAAATAAATGTATTTTGTATGCAGCAAGTAAAAACCTGTTAATAAAAAATGGCTCCCGTTGAAATCGACTTACTGGATAGCTAAAATTATAAGATGTTACTAAATAGTTTAACGAATAAGCAACCTGACAAGGGGTTTGAGTTCGATTTCAGTAAATACTATTATTTTTTATTTTCATTCCAATTTATTCAGTTATTTAGAAAATTACTGAAAAAAAACCCAATTCATTCTAAATACAATATAAAATAACAAATGATATTACATAGTTATGTTTGTATAATAATATGACAAAGTGTAAAAAGAATAATTATAAGTTAGAAAGTGCTTTCCTAAGTGAAGACCCACTGTTGTGAAATATGTTGACATCCGGGGTGATGCGATTAAGTACCTTAACTTTGTCGAAGATAGTTATCAGGTACAAACAGACCTACATCCATCAGAATTTCTGAGTTATGTATGCGACCACTAATCACCTGGAAGAAGTGAACACCCAAATGAACTCCCCTTCTCCTCCATAATGACTGATAGCCTAGCATATCCAGTATAAGCCGGTTGGGAAGAGCCAAGGATAATATCCACACTCCTTTAGGTACAGATAGCGCAGAAATTTCTTATGCACTCTCCCCGCCATCAAAGAGTATCGAGCCTCATGTGGCGACCAAATAATGGAACTAAACTCCAAACGAATTCTTACCAAGGAATTATACAATGTCTTCATAACCTGAGTGTTAGAAAAAATCTTGGTATTTCTAAGAACAAAACCGAGCATTTTAAGGGAGTCATTACATAGATGAACTATGTGAAGATTAAACGATAACCGAGCGTCAAACAACACCCCGAGATCTCTGGATGATGGAGCCCTTTCAAATCTCACTCCGTCCATGAGATGAGGATAATTTATTGTTTTGAATGCTCTTGTGTATGCTATTACAAAACATTTGGACACATTGAAGAACAATTTGTTTTTTTTTGCTCCATTGAATAAAATGTTGAATGTCACACTGAAGTTTAACACAATCTGAATAATTTTTTTATTTTCTATTTTATTTAAATTCTTTATTTACTATTCTTGATGGAACTTTTTTGTAATGATGTAATAACTTATATTTACATATAAGTTATTAATTTTAAAATATTTCGTACACTTCTACTTATTTATTTTCCTGTAATTTCATGTTTGCATGTTTTTTGATACCAATCATCGAAAAAATCAAATGAAATATTTTGGTCTTGATTTGGAGAATGACACACCATTGCATATGTTCTTGTTATAAATAAAGTTTATTCTTTACTTACGTAGCGAGCATCGTGAGTTTTGTTTATTGCAAAACCTTATTTGAAATTATACTTTAAAAAAATTACTTTGAATTACGATCATGATGCCTCCTGTATGCCGACTAATTGGTATGGAAAAGGAAATAACGAATATAAATCCATAATTTATGTTCGTATGCAGATCAGTTTTTTTCTCAATAACACTTGATCTTGGCTTCCCCTAGAGTTAAAAAAGTAAAATCTCCAAGTGATATTTAGAGCGATAGACTCGTCTGTCGGTGGTTATTTACTTGTCAGCCCCGTATTGATGGATGAGCTAGCTCACCCTATCTCAGCCTTTCTCAATATTTTTAACCGAGGACCCTTAGAATGCCAACAGTGATTGTCAATATCCCATTTAACAAACAAAATTAACATTATTGTATCAAAGAGTAACCACTACAGGGTTACTTCAAAATCAGCATTATAGTAATCTTTTTCAAAACAATATTTTTCTCCATGGCCACCTTGGGAAAATATCAGCTTTCGGAAAATACGGCTTATTTGTGAGTAACCCACTAAAAACACATGTTTTTATCCTTTTCCATAAATGTTACAAATACACATGTAAAACAACAAAAAATCATCATGCATGACAAATCATCATATTTGATATTAATGAATCACGGTTTGCCCATATTTAGCATTCACGGAGGAAAATACAAATATATGCTATAGTGGGTAACTCAAAAATGCTGATTTTGTTATGATTTTTTTTAAGTATTAATTTTTGCCTGGCTTGTTATATAAAAGTCATTTATTTACTAAAAAAGTCATGTTTCTTTTAACAACTTTACTGTGTGATTCTAGCACAATAGTAAGAAAAATTAGAAAGAACACACACTTTGGAGTAAATAAAATTCTTGAAAGTAAAAAACAAGGCAAAAAATAAGCAACTCCTAATTAAAAATTAAGCTGCTTATGTTCAAAGCTAAAAAGGGACAATTTATCAAGAAAATATTTAAATGGTAAAACATCCTTGATGCATTGGGAAAAATTTGCAGGTATCTGAAGTTTATTATAAACCAATCCTGGAGATTTGAATGAAAAAACTAAGGTATTTTGATTAAGGCTTTTGCTTTAAGACGTGCTCGTGGATTCTGCGAGACATGCTCGCGTACCACAGGTTGGGAAAGGCTGCCCCATTCGCCTTCAGGCCTACCCCGTCCTACTTGCCCTGGAAGCGATCACGAACCACAAGCACCACCTTGTATCAGCATTACCATATCCATGACAGGCGCAGTCAGCGTTTCATCATATTTCCAAGAAAAAATATAACCAGGAGTAGAAAAATCTTTTAGCTCTCGAAATTGTAAAAGAAAATACACTTCGCTTTCATTACCGCTTTTGATATAGATTTATTTATTCTTTTATTTATTTATTCATACAAATACATACATATTACAAAAAAAAATACAATCAAAACGTACTTCAAACTCAGTGAGACCAAGGGCCCTGTGTTGAATTGGGATACAACATAATGAAAAGTGGAAGCATGTACATAGTTCAATAATGGCTAAAAAATTCAAATAAAATATTATTACATAAACATACGTACATATATTTCAAAGAACATCTGGACAACACGCTAAATAGTATATAAATCTATGCAATATCTCGCAGCAGTCTTCTGCAATGGTCTCATCCCTTAGATGAAATATGTATTGCCGATTTCTTGGAAAACGGAGAATATAATGTGTATTAGGGCTTTAGTTTGATAAAAAGGATAGAAATCATACGACTACTAAATGTTATTAAATATTTGTATATAACCACTTACCGATTTTTCTATGTCTACCGAGTGTCATGTTGCTTTTATATTTTTGTGCAACAACTATGGTGAAGGTGTATAGTGGGTTTTGCATGTAAGTTTGCATGTTGGTTTAATTGGTGTCCTGACGAAGAGACGGGTACGTCTCGACATAGAAAAGTCGGTAGGTGGTTATTTACAAATATTCAATAAAATTTAGTAAAATGTTTGACCACAAAGTTAATGCTTTAAATATTAATGATAAAACATACGATTTTGCTATTTCAAACCGCCTTTCTTTTAAAATCGAGCAAACATAATAAATAAAAAAACATTAGATAAAACAACTATTTTTTAGAGGTTTTTGATAAAAAGTAAACTTAAATGTTTTAATTTAATTTTTGCGACCGGCATATTCCGCCTCTTAAAATTTAGACTTAACTAAGGTACGTACATTATAATCGTGTCAGTACGAAGTATTAATGATAATAATCTTGTTTTATTTAAAATCGTTCTTTTTATCGATTTTAAGTTTTATGATTTAAAAAAAAAATATTCATTGAATTAAAAACTAAATGGAACCGAAATTGTTCATTCAGGCTTCAATACAGGCATTTAAAATAACACATTTTTTTATTTGTTTTCCTGAATTAAAGATAAAATGACCGCTTCAATAATCATTAAGAAACTTTTTTTAAGAACATTATTTTAGTTGTAAATTTGCAAAATTGATTATAAAAATGTTTTATTAACCATTTTTTTTTTATTCATATAACACATTATATACATATATGAATGGGCGTATTGCCTCAAGGCAATTTCTTTCTACCAACCCAAACCCACATGTTCTAGGTATATTAATACAGAATTTTATAATTTTATACAAAGTTTTAATCAACTACTATAAACTAAAAATCTACACTTTACCATGAATAGAGAAAAGGGGATGGAAAGGAAAAAAGCAGATGAGGAAAACTAAAATATTGAAGTTGTGATATTTTAATATTGATTAAAATATAAATAAAAAAGGGACGTCTTTGTCATTCGTGGGGAGATTATTCCACAATCGAGCAGCTACTACCATTGAACGGCATTTTTTTTAAATGATGATTACACATGTTTTCTAACTTCTGTCTGAGTTGTTCAGAGTTCTTTAATCAATGTTATTTTTTTTAATTAAAATTATTATTAATTTTAAAAAAAAAATAGTTTTAAAAAATAATTCCTTTTGAAAATAGGGATTACAAAATATTCTTATTTTATTATTTTATAAAAAGTTAATTTAGGACTCAAAGAGTCAAGTTAATAAAATACAAGAAATACTTTACCCAGTCTCAAGGTGCTGCAAAAGCGATGAAACCGGTCACTGGTTATTTAAAATTTGTGGATGTAAGAAATACTTGCCTTTTATTTCTAAAATAAATCATTAAGTCTCTTCAGAAGACTATGAAAAATAACACAGACTTCAGAAACTTTTGTGATTATGATAAAATGTAATTTAATAAAACACTTCGTTCTAATTAGATGCCTTTGTCGCCACTTGTTACAAAAATTCCAAATTCCTTTAAACCACCCTTATATTATTACAAATTAAAGAAAACTCGTTAATTAAGGCTTTTAATCAAGGACTCTTGTAATAGATTCTGTCAGTATTAATTAAAGCTTTCTCTCTTAAGGCGTAAATTGTTACACGTACAATGTAATCTTCTTGTTTTAGGTTTGACATTAACTACCCACTCTAAAGCCTTTCTCACACTTTACTTGTCGATCGGTTTCATATAATTCTTTATCAAGTTCTTATCACAATAAAGACTGATTACAGAAGATAAGTTAAAGTTGGCAAAAACGCTAGTCTTCTTCAATAAATTTTAGTGAATATTAGTATGTACCCACTTTACGACTTTCCTATGTTCACTGGTTTCGAGACACATCCGTCTTCATAAAACCAAGTGCTGATAGGACACTTGCCAACATTAACGTGCACGGATTATTGATCAAAATAGAAAAGACGGTAAGCGGTTATATCTTAATTAATATAAAAAAAATATTTATTGATTTTTTTACAACAAATAACAAAATAAATGTTATTAATTATTTGATATAAGATCAAGTTTGATCACAAAGTAAAAAAAAAGTAATTTTACCAATATATTTTTACAACTTTTGAGTTCATTGGTCGTGTTGAGCGTTGATAGACTTTATAAATAATTTCATGTTAATTAATTTATTACAAAAATCTTAATGGTTCGATTGAATTTATTTACTTAAAAAATTGCTGATAGATTTTTTTTATTAAAGTAAGTTAGATTCGTTCCGACGTTTTGGCTACAATTGTAGTAGCCACCTTGGAGGCAAACTGTGTGTTTTGTAGAAGAAAAAATAAATAAGCATAAACCTAGAAATTACAGTGCACGAATAATAAAAGAGGCAATTGAAATACACAAGCACCCAAATAACATAAACAAAGACGACGCCGATGGAGTGAAATGAAACTCAACATGGTTTAAGGAACTACACACTACAAAAATGTTATAGAATGTACTTGCCACCGACTACGACACAGTATAATTACTAGTACATAAACAGATATTGTTTTCTACAAAACACACAATTTACCCTAAAGATGGTAGCCAAAACGTCGGAACAAATCCAACTTACACAGGATCATAAAAAAAAGATACGTTTTAATGATATTTACATACTTTAATATCAAAACAGTTTTTAATTTTTAGTGTGATATTTTATATTTATTTGATACTTATAAGTCTTAAGGTAAGGTTGATGAAATATTTATGTACAAAAATGCCACTATAGATGCATAAGTAAAGGACGATCTAAAAACGGAGGAAATCAAGATCAAAAAGGGTGTAAGACAGGGTGACACGATATCTCCAAAACTATTTACATTAACCTTAGATTACGTTTTCAAGACGCTAAATATGAATGATAAAGGCATGAAAATAGATGGTACCTATTTAAATCTACCCGTTTGGCAGAAGATACAGTAAAATCAAGTGAATATGTAAATGAAATAGAAACTATGGTAAAATAACTATACAAAGCCTGTAGAAATATAAGAGTCTACATGAATACAGCAAAACCAACATTTTAAGTCCTTCGCCGAGCAACCAAATGTGTTGTAAATAATACTATTAGTGCTGATGACGAGTATATTTAACTTGGGTACAAAATCAATCTGGGAAAAGTAAATCGTGTGAAATTGGGCTGTTTTTGGTAATTAAACACGTATTCGGAAATAAAAAAATCTCAAACAATCTAAAATCTAAAATCTACAGCACTTGTGTTCTGTTAGTGACAACGTACGGTTTTGAAACCATTTCAGTCACTGCCAAAAGTATCCACAAAATTAAATGTCGAGCGTCCATTAAGAGACCGAATAAGTTATGAAGAAATAAGACGCCGTTTAAAGGTGACGAAAGACAAAAATGGCAGTGAGCGGATCATAAAGCGAGACACGAAGTTGACAGATGGACCCCCGGGATACTCAATTGGAGACCCTACGAAAACAAAACGGAAAGTTGGGAGACTGCATAGGAGATGAACTGCTGACATCGTGGAACTCGTAAAACATGGTCGAAAACAGAGTGCCCTGAACAGAAAAAAAATTGGAATAAACCTTTGACTAGCAGTGGATAGAAACCAGCTGGTAAAAATAAAATAATCAATATTTTCATTGAAATTAATGAAACATAATATCTTTAAAAATATGAAATTATACAATTATTTGAAAAAATCAAATTTACTGCCGAACAATAAAAACAAATAGGCAATTTCAAGAGTCGGAAATATTTTCATACCCCTTAGTTTTTTTCTTGTAATAAAAGCTCGCGCTTTATGAACTGAAGAAAATTGTTCGATTCTCTATTTCGGTTCATCCTCTCGCCCCGAGAGAGGTTTCTTGTAGAAGGCATCTATTTGCACTTTATGATTCCGACTCGAATTAAGCCTGAAAGCGCCGTTCCTTTATTGTTGTCTGGAGTTGTTCTGTATTATTTTTGATCCCCGAAGATGTAACCCTTGCACGAATTCGGGAGGTGAAATTTCCCCATTTAGCCTCCTGTTACACCTTCAATTCCAGATTTAGGTCACTGGAATGCTTACTGAAATGCTTGAAAGGGGGCAATAAATGATAATGATCTCGCGTATCAATGGATCAGGGGGTTTTAAATCAAATAGAAGGGAGTTGAGTATTTACTTTTTATTTAAAGGTTTACCCTTCCGAGGATAACATTTCTTAATTTCGTTATTTCGTAATTTACGCTTTCCAGTAAAGCGGAATTATCGATTACAATCGTTATCAAGGTATTTATTCAATTGATTTCTATTAAATGTCATATTTAAAAGAAAAATGCATGAATAATCATTTTATCGCCAAAATGTGCCGATTTATTTATTTTATAACTGTTTCAATAAGAAATTAAACTTTAAAACCAGTTTTTAGTTAGCAAATTAAATGATTTACAGAAATTTGTACGTAATAATAAACCGTAGATACACGTTTTTTTCTTTATCATTAATTTTATGGAAACATACAGTCAACAATGATTAAATTAGGTATGAAAGATACGGTTGAAAGACGTACAAGTGAATTTTCTAAATAATAATCATACATATTGAATTATGGTACATTTTTAATCGTGCAGGTTCGTATATATTTATTGATTTTTTTATATATTTTTTTTGATTTTATTTATTTTATTTATTAATTAATTAATTTATTTTATTTATTTATTTTATTTATTTTATTTATTTCATTTATTTCATTTCTTTCATTTATTTCATTTATTTCATTTATTTCATTTATTTCATTTATTTCATTTATTTCATTTATTTCATTTATTTCATTTGTTTCATTTGTTTCATTTGTTTCATTTGTTTCATTTGTTTCATTTGTTTCATTTGTTTAATTTATTTCATTTAATTTATTTATTTTATTTATTTTGTTTATTTTATTTGTTTTATTTATTTATTTGGGATTTTTACAGCTATAACATAAACAAAATAAGTAGAAAAATATTAATAATGCTAAAGCCAATTAAAAAAATCCACTGTAAATATAATGACACATAATATATAAGAAAAGAAGTTTCGTAATTGTATTTGTGTGGCGTTTGTATTCATGTGTGTGTGTGAATGTGTGTATGCGTGAATGAATGAGGGAGAGGATACATGTGCGTGTGAGAATGAATGAGGGAGAGGGTGCGTGTGTGTGGGTGCGTAAGTATAAAAAAAAAATTGTTTCAAACTTGTAATTGTATTAAAAATGGTACAATAAAGACCTAAGTAAAAAGTTAGAAACCTTTTTGTTAAATTAAAATCAAGAAATGTTATTATTATTTTTATTTTTTTTAAAGTATGTTTAATTTCAAAACCGTATTCTGAAAAAAAAGCATTTCATTTTAAAATTTTACTGATACACATCGAATGAATAATATGCGACGAGTCCCATACAATACGGTAGGTAACCACAAAATGCAGTAAATACAATATAATGACAACAATAAAATAAGGTTTGACAATACGCGAACGTTGATTCAAAACGAACACACAAATGCATATTATATGCACCTACATAATATATAAATAAGAATAACATATAAGTTTGACAGAAATGATTTGGATTATAAAAATCTGTTGTCACAAACAGTTGGCCCGCAGTACGGGGATACATAATTATATTAAAAGATCATTAAAAGATACATAATGATATTAAACTTATATTTGTTCAGGGATAGAGAGCAACGGAGAGGATGATGCGGACAATGACAATTTATTACCTATGGCAGTTTTGATAAATTTAATATTTTATGTCGTTAAATTTCCTGTTATACGTATCCATAATACGGTTAATCGTAGCGTTTTTTGACGAATTTGTTCTGCATTTAGGTATGTGGAAAAGTTGTGTATAACGCGTTTGTCTCCGTGGTACCTTAAGATGAATGCGGGTAACCAATTCGGGGGAATCTATTTTATCAGATATTATGTTGGTGAGTAACACTTTATCAGCCGTGGTTCGTCTATCAGCGAGAGTGTGAATATTATGAAAAATGCACGCTTGGCGATAATCTGGGAAATTGAGATGTAGTCTACGGTTTAAGTTTACGAGGTGTGTTCAGAAAACAACGGGATCTTTTAATTCCGTGGGTTTGGGGAGTCTGACTGTAATTTTTTAAAAGTATTTTGGTATACATGTCCCTGAAGTATGTTAAAATCTTTTTTTACTTTGTGTGTGGCAGCCGTTAAAGTAAGACGTGTTGGCGATCCAGAATGCCTTCACTGGGACGATTGAGCCTTAGTTTCGACGTCATAGCTGTGAATCCATATTTCGTTACCTATTATGAAATTTCAGTAAATTTGCATCGTTCTTGACTTCATTTAGTAACACCTGAGTAACTTTCATTTACCGCTGTTTTTGTTCGAAATACAAAATTTTTGGAACAAATTTTGCTGCCACGCGTTACATACTGAACACATTCGAAAAAATATCATGGCATGAGCCAATTGATATGTTTACATCATTAACAAATTCTCTAATTGTGATTCGGCGATCGTTTATAACCATTTCATTAACTTTTTCCACGTTTTCATCGGTTGTCAATGTGCTGGGGCGTCCGGGTTGTTCGTCATCTTCAACGTCTTCACGGCCATCTTGGAAACGCTTATATCACTCCTAAAGTCTTGTTTTACTCATAACAGACTCACTCTTTGTTAACAGTTCACACACTTTGTTACATTTTATTTAATTTTTAACACAAAATTTGATACAAATTCTTTGAACCATTTTTTTTACCAAACGAAAATCGCCCAGCTCATAAAAACACGTCTGACCTTAGTGGCTGCCATAAACAAAGTAAACAATAAATACATATAAAATTTTAAGGTTACCTAAGGGGCATGTCTACCAAAATAAGAAAAAAATTGACAGTTGGACTCTCCAAACTCGCGAAATTGAAATATTCCCGTTATTTTCTGAACACAGCTCGTATATACGAGTGTATAAAGGTGTATGTTTATGTGTATTTGAATGAGCGTGTGTATTATCAAAAAGGAAGTGGAGGTGCATCGCAGCCAGATAGAATAAGCCATAAATTATATTAAAGTAAATTAAGGGGCATTTTAAATATATGGAAAATAAAATAATTTAAACAAGAACCACAGGGGAAATTATTTTATTATTAGATGTAAGTGTATTTTCTAATAACAAATATTGTGTTTTTCCTTAACACAGGACAATAATTTTATTGAGTTGGAATATTAAAACATTACATTATTTAGTATTTTTATCATTTTAATTTCATCATTTTTATCAGTATCGTCAAACTCGTAACCGCATCTGATGGTGCATAGGGGACTGTATTCTAAAATCAAATGTAGCGTATATTCACTATCAGGACGGGAAGGTAAGGATATCAGTCATACTTCAGAAGAGCAGAGAAATAATATTACCACCTAGTTTAGTGTCAACCTTTCAAAAAATCAAATCCGGGACCTCAAGCGTGTTAAACGAACTTGCTAACAACTAAACTAAGAGGCGGAAGTTTTTCATTTTGATTTTCTTTTTCAGGATATTTACCTTCTGGATAAATTTCACACACAGGATTAAATCTTTAATCTGCCCGGACACAGACAATTTTCAAATCGCACCTGGCCTGGTATTTTGAACGGGATTGCGCGCAGAGAGATCGCTCTGTTAGCGTGTATTTAGAACTTGTCCAGAAGTGGCGAATTTTCTGCGAAACGTTGTGCGCGTGTTAGCGAAATACTAGGAGCCAATACATCGCGTCCACAAGCACCACGCGAATTCAAAATACACGCGTAAATCACGTGCACTTTGCTAAACTCTCAACTTGCGCTTGATTTGCGATTATGTTTTACGCACGAGAGAATCGCGGTGAATTCGCCCTTTCTGGTCAAGCTCTAAGTACGTAAATACGCTTTTAAAATGTGTTTTTCACGCGCGCTTTTGCGTTAAGAATACTACTCCTTGAGTGATAAACCGTAGCAGGTACAAATATTGTAATTTAGACGGGGGCTAAAATATTTCACTGTGCTTGAAAAACTGGATTTTTAAAATGTTTTTATGCGTTAATGTTTTAATTTGAACTTGCTTCTTTTTTACATTTTGAATCTTGTGACAAATGTGATTGTTTTGCATTTTAACATGAAAAATCATAAATTTCGACGTTTTACACTCACAGTTCGAAATATTTCAAAACATTTTTTCTTCATTTATTGACAGTTAAAAGAATAATATTTAAAAAAAAGTAAAACAACTTTGTTTTTAACAACTTATTTGTTCTACCGATTAGTTATTTACATCTTGAAAAAGAATCTTTTGTAGTAATATCTGTTTTGTGTGGTTATGATAATTGTTTATAATTATTTTTTAATCAATACTTTGTTGCAAAAAATAAAAATTTCAACTTACATCTTTTGTCTGGAGCTTTATTTACTACTTAACAGACCATAGTTAAATAAAAGTTCAGCGAATAAATACCGATCAAAACTGTTTAAGCCTAACCGTAGAAATTGGAACAATTTTACGTTAAATGTTACAAATGAGTAGCTACGTCGTTTTGAAGGCAACCAAAATTAATTTTAATTAAAGATAGTCTGAATTCTCTCTGTTGGCAGCCCTGGTACCTGGCGTTTCATGTGTCCAGTGTTGCAGGTGCCCATACTTGTGTAACTTTTCAAAAATTAATTACCATGGCTTCAAAAATGTGTATTTTTTTCATTAAATATAATATTTTTACTAAGAATAAGAGGTCTCGGGTTCGATTTCCGACATGGTTGACATGAAAAATTTATTTGAAAATGTGTTTTTATCCTAGAATACTTCATAGTTTGTAGACTGGTACCTAAAGCGTAAGAATAATAATCTTACACTGCGATTGGTTTACCAATGCAGTGCCCTATGCACCATTAAGTGTGGAAAGGGAATGATTTGATATTTAAAATGTAATGATATACGTATAGAATCATATAAAAAATGGTACAATTCGAAGCTTTTGCAATACGTATTGTACCGATATCGAATAGACATGTTCGGATTCCTCGATAGTTTATTGATCTATGTCATCATTGTATGGCATAGATTGGGCAAATAATCTCAATCCGTAGATAAGAAGAAACTTGTTATTAAAACCAACTTGTATAAACACAGATGTTCGCTGTACAAAGGCACTTTCAATTAAGCGCTCAAATCTGTTTTTGCTTTTTCATTTCGAATAGAAATTGAACATCTGTATTTTCAGCACCCCGATAGTTTCTCTATTGGGGTTTAGATGTATCGGATATATCGACAGCTGAGAATAACAGCAACGTATCTTAAAAACTAATTCGGTTAAATTTGTGATCTGAAAATGAAATGGATTTGGGTTTTAAAAATCAACCTTATGCTTTATTATACTGTTTGAAAAAAAACACTCGAGTTACTGAGTGGTTACCTGAGATTACCATGGGTTAACCTTAAGTTTTTTTTACCAATTGAGAAAAAATATTTCTTGGATTTTTTTCTAGCAATAGGCGGGAATCAAACCCACAATACTTGTTTCAAAGTTGGCCGCCTAACCAACTACACCACGGCGCCTGTCGAGTAACCCGAGGTTAGGAAATGATCGCTTGGTCTTTTTTCTTCTTATTAAAATTATATTTGTATCGTGCTTACTGATCTAATAAGATTACATATCTAAATGTGATTAAATATTTGTATTTAAAAACTTACCGACTTTTCTTTGTCTACTGATTTCGAGACGTACCCATCTCTTTGTCAGGACACCAATTAAACCAACATGCTAAACCGGTAGACAGTTGGTATACAAATATTTAATTACATTTAGTAAAATGTTTGACCACAAAGTTAATGCTTTAAATAAAAATAATAAATAATAAATTACATATCTTTCTCTAGAATGAATTATTTGTATATTTGTCTCAGGGTACTCGATATTTGGTCGTTTCCTTCCAACTCCTCTACGTTCCTCGATCTTCCCTCTGAACATATGGCCAACATACGATATCTAACAGAGCTTGACGGTGGTTAATAGTTCTTTATTTGTTTTGGGTCTACGTAATACTTCATTGTTGGTTTTCATATCGGTCCAAGATATTCTTAACATTCTTCAGTTGATCCACATTTCCAATGCTTCAAGGTGGTTGATAATATTAACTTTAGGAGTCTACGTCTCTACATCATACAGATAGACAGACCACATATAACATTTGACCATTCATTGTCTCAGTTAAAGGTTTATATTATTGTCATAAAGAAGATTTTTCATTTGTCAAATGCTGTTCGGGCCGCATTTATTCAGGATTTAGCTTCTATTTTGCTTCTATTCTACAAGAATAGATGTTGCTAGTTTCATTCATGCTTTCATTATCTTTAATGACTCAACACTTGTGTGAATATGATATTAAATCCAGTATACAAATAGCATAAATTGTTGATAGAACCGCGCCTAGAGAACCTTTACATAGTTCACCACCGCGTCGCAAATGATATTCTCTTAAACCCTGCCTGCCGCAAATATTGTTTGTTTCCACTCTGCATGCCCGAGGTTTTTAGAAGGAAACTAAGCATCCTGATCCACACCCGTTGCTATCTCTGGATTGTGCCCTTCCCGAAGTTCTCTTCTCAAGAGGTCCAGTCTGGCCGGCCGCAACGCGTACTGTAAAAATCACCACCCAGATAAGCATCTGTTTATTTCTTCTATCTACCATTATTACATTTTATTCTTGATAGAACTTTGATTCAATGAGGCGATAAAACTTCACCCACTATATCCATAACCCACTGTATTAACCAGTTTTCTGTTAAATTCACCTGGGTTGATTTTGGTCAACGTGTGACTAAAAACCTCTTGCTTTAGGCTAATGATAAGGTAATTTTTTTGTCCATCGTACATCTGCACTCTGAATTTTCACTCGATTTTACATACATTTGTGTTTTTTTGTGATGAATGTCTCATCACATAACCCTTCTTTAAGTTACTAGTAGACTAGTCCCTTTCGTTTACAGAGGTTATAAATAAATACTCGATTAAGTTACCAAAATTAGTACTATCGGAACGAGTTTTACGAGTCCACAGTTTTGTACCTAACTCCCAATATTAAAAGGGTCCACTATTTGCTCTGTCAGCGAGCTGCCCACTAAAGATGAATAATCTCAAGCTACCAGATATATCGATGTTTATCCTCTATTTTTCTTAGAAGAAGAAAGTCACACCGAGAAGGTGGTGGATCTCGCGTTTTTACTTAATACCTCACTGATATATTTATTTTCACCCCCTGGGTCTTTTTTTTTTCCTTTTTAAAACCAATTATTTTATTAAATTAAGATAATATAAAGTTACCTTCTGATTATAATTTTGACGAAAAGATAAATGGAAAATATTTATCATGACATTTTTTTCTTGATTTGCTGTTTATGGGACAAAATTAAACCTCCGGTTTTTTCATGGAAAACTCACAATACCTTTTAAAACAATTAGAATTGATACCTTAAAACAGTTCAGAAAACAATATTTTATATCATTTTTAAACATAATAAACTAACAATGGAAAGAAAATGATGATGGTAAAGTAGAAAATGCTGTAAGTTTTATAATAGTGTTTTGACTTATTAGTTTGTTGTGTGACATTTCGGTATTGACAACTTTATGAAAATCCTGCAAAATAATTGAAATCAAATACAAGTACAGGTATAAAAGTTATACTGTTGTGACTCTGAGCCTCATGAAAGGACCCATTCGGTGATTGGAATCTGCATTCACGTTCATTTACTTCTACGGCGGATTAAAATACCGGATAAAGTAGAACCTCTTTGAAATAGAGCCTTTGTTATTAATGCTACTAAACCATGAATGGGTATTGAAGCAAACTCTAGTCTATTTCAGTTTGACAAGGTGGAAGTGGTAGCATTCAAAGTGGCTATTATAATTACAAAAGTAATAGACATGTTATAAATAGAACATAAAACTTTATTTTTTTTTCCAAAAACAAGACGATTTCAAAGTTTTTTTTTTTAAAGAAAGAAAGTAAAATATAAAACTATCTTTTGGCTTTATTTAACGGAACTAACGGACGTGGGAGAAGTCGCGACAGGTGACAGGGTCCCTCGGAGGCGTCTGGTGATGTCCATATGCTCCACTTATGAGTGGATCTGGTAAAATGCAGAAAAATAAATATCACATTAGTTAGTTCGTTGGTAGCTAAGTTACTAAATAAAATCAATTTGTTTTTGTGATAGAAAAGACATTTTTTATTGAGTGCTGCTTTTCAAGTTATTAAATAATGTTCTTGACAGTCCCGAACTTTTAAATTGTGTGAATTTTTATGTGAGACAGCATGTGGCGAGACAAAATACTTATTTTGCTGTTGATTTGCACAGTTTAAACTATGCTAAATATTGACCTATTCCAAGGCTCCATATGTTAGCGAACAAACATAGAAACTTATATTTTTCTCATTTATCTTTATACAAACTAAAATCATTACTTTTTTAAACTTTTTTTCTAAATTTTAAAAATGCACTAAGTGTTATACTTATATTCCTTTCATATTTAAACTCTTTATTTATTGTTCATTTGCTGCATATCTATGTTATAATTCCTTATTTAATTTTCCTGTATTATTTTTTTTATTATCTGCTGATTTTATTTAATGGAATCTATATTTTCTTTACCTGTGTACAGGTGTTTTGTTTCATTAAAATTGTTTTTTAATATTATTTTATACTTTGTCAAAGACGTAAGCCGTCAAAATATATAACTCAATAAATCAATATAAAATATAATTAATTTCAATAAATTTAACTATCATCTCATTTTCTGTACAAATGTATATTTTGTTACAAGGAAGGTAGGGTGAACAGTTAATTGTTATACTATGTGCCGGTTAAGGGACATTGAAATATTGCAGAGTAGAACTTTTTAATAAAATATTTCACATTCATCCTATCGGAAATAAAACCCAGGACTTCAAGTATGGTTGGGAAATAATTGAACCACTATATTACAAAGCGAACTCATCCGTACTCGATTTTTTATTCAGGATTTTTACCCGAGATCAGCTGTCGTGCTTAAACACTTATTCAAGATTTTAGTTCTATTTCACACAAAAAGTTATATACATCTCTCGCCTGGCTATGGATATAATTATTCTTCATATCACATAAATTTTCAGTAATCATTTTTTATTCAGGGTGCCAGACTCAAAAATGAGCTACCCTCTTATGTGAAAAAAGCACCTTCTGGGGTCACCTTTAAAAAACGCCTGAAATATTATTTTATGCGTATTCTGAGATCCACAAATTCCTTTCATTGTATTCCTTGTCTTTCTAAGATACTCTTTTTGTCTCCTTCCAAACCCCTAACCAGATGTCATATTCTATGCATTCCTTTTCTTATCATCTACTTTGGAAATGGCACTGGCTACGTTTTCCACAGAGGATGGAATACAAACTCTGTTGGCTTTTGCATAAGTCACTGCACAACTCAGCTCCGGAATATCTAAGGGAACTCTGCATTCCAGATGAACTAGCTGACAGACGTCTTACGCTTAGATCAGCTACATCTACGTCGAAAAGAAAAGTTATTATACCTCTACGCAAACGGCGCACTAAATTCGGCGAACGTGCATTTGTGGTCGCAGGCCCTACGGCATGGAATGATCTCCCAGCAGAAGTCCAAAACTGTGAGAGTGAAGTGATGTTTCGGAAAAAACTTAAAACCCACTTGTTCTCTAAATCATTTGAATAAATTCTTAGCATGTGGTGACAAAGTACATTGTTTTTCTTAAATTAAAAAGTTAAAATAAAATTTATATCCTTATACAATCACTTTGTAAAGCGCCCTTGAGGTATTATATGACTAAAATGGCGCTTTATAAGTTATCCATAATTATTATTATTATCTAAAATGTAATAGATTTTAGTACGAACAGCTTTAATCAACAAAACATTTATAAGAAATAAAATGTACAAAATATGACACATTTTCACTAGTCTGTTTTCGATTAGTTAGAGGATTTTTTTTTAGTAATAAACCGGTCAAGGTTAATATTTAATTTGGTTTAAAGAAAACGTTAGTATCATACCCAAGGCAAGAATCGTTTAAGTTAAACAAATAGTGTGCAAAAAAAAGTTTTTGTTTCTCGAGCGCGTGTTAAAATTCCAAAATATTTTTTCTTTAAAGTCGGAGAGCATTACTTTATCCCTTAATTCCTCCCTGGGACCTCCCAGAGGAGCAGTTACGGTGGTCGCATCTGCCTTCGTCTCCCCGGGTTTCTGGTTACTCATAACGGACATTTAGCCAACTAACTGCCCTTCCCAGACCCAGAAGTTCGGCGGAGAAACCCTTCTGTTAATTTAGCGCTTAGGCCTGAATTAAGACCTGCCCTGAGTTAAAATATAAAATAATAAACATAAGTTATACTCAAATTACTTAGCTTACTCAAAATAACCTTAGTGGAATTTCTCTTCCTCAACCTTATGCGCGTCACGTGTCACGCTGGGAATTAGGGTTTGCGTTAGTACACCGGCCGCCAAACATCTTAGCAAATTCAGAGTTGAAAATTACGATTTTATTTAGTTTTATCTTCAATAGAGTTTAAAAGAGAAGAGAACACATTAAGCTACTTTTTTTTTACTATAAAACAAAAAAAAAATGTCTGCCTTCATTTGTGGTAACCCGTGCCTAGGACCCTTTAAAAAATTGTAAAAAATTACATAATAATCAGATTACAGACAGAAAACTTAACATACAGAGAGAAAAATTATTGTGTATGGATAAAATATCAAAATAATAAATAATCTCCATTGTTTTAAAATTCAGTACTTACACATTGGTTTAATGCATCTTTTAAAAAAATCATTCAATTAATGTATTTATTTTTTAAATCTTGTAACTAAAATGCAGTTTAACAAATAAATGTTAATAGAATAAAGACACACAACTTTTGTGTTTAATTACCAATTAAAAAAAAAAAAAATTAACTTTTTGAAAATTTTGAATAAGAACATGTAAAATGTATGTCGGTAATAAATTTTAGGTATATTCGTCAATTAAAAAAAAAATTCTTCATCAATGAACATGTAAATTGTACATATACATTTTATGTATGAACTTATGTTTTATTTAATTAATTTTGAAATATATTTTTCAAATTAAAACATTTAAAAAACTACTTTTTTATCTAAAAACATTATAAATGTATCATTGTTGTACTTAATGTAACTTGCAACTGTAAATATAACTTGTACTTAACAAACAAACAAACAAACAAACCATCTAACCGTTTCCCTCCTAGAGGGTTGACAGAGATGATAGAACGCCATATCACTCTGTCTCTGCATACAGATCTCGCTTTTTTTATGCACGCACGCCGATTATTCCGACAATTGAGAGCTCAATTTTCAAGTGTTTGTTGAATTTAGCCATGCATTTTTCTTTCTCAGTCTTCCTTTATTTCAGTATCTATTAAAATTTGCATCTGTAATCTTTTTAGCCGTTCTTTCACTGTCCATACACTAAATGTCCAAACCAACGCAGAGCTCCTTTCTTGGTTTTGTCGAAAATGCTTATCTCAGCCTTATATCATTTAATTTTAATTTAATTTTATTTATAATGGTTTACAATAAATAGAAAAATAAACAATATATACAAGATTGGTAAAATAATTATAATTTGTTATGTGTAGACATTGTTCATCAAATTAATGAGAACACAACGCGCACAAATGAATTAAACAAAGTTTATATATATTTGAATGTTTTTAATGGAAAGGCTTAGTTAATTTCAATTAATATTATGAAAGTTTTTACAATACATTATACTAACACGTTATTACAAATATTTTTTTCCTTAGTTACCTAAGTAACCATTTGATTTTATAAATTTCTTCAAAGTTTTTCTGTAATCTTTTAATGTATCGTTAATAATATCAATATCAGCATTACTTTTTACATTATTATATGAACGTAGTTATGCAAAATGCAGCCAGCCACAGAAAAGTGAAATTGAGATAATAGCGCCTTTGTGAAAAGAGTGAATAGTAAAAGCCACAACCTAAGCCACAACAGTTAAAGTGTTTTTGATTTTGACAAATGATAAACAATTAATACATTAGTTTTTAAAAAAATATTATAAACAAGTCTAATAAACGAATATAATACAACCTTTAAAATTGTAATAATACTTTTGTGTAGCACCTTTTTCAATATTTCTTATTTATTTCTTTGAATCTTCAATGCAAAAACAAATCTCGCTTACCACGTTTGCATAATTACGTATGACATGTAATCTGTGTATAATTGCAACCGTTAATCCACAGTAATATTGCTCTAAACTTGTCACCAGATGGGACAAGAGAGTAATTAGAAATCAACTTAACCAATTACGATTACCATTTGAACACGAGTCTATTTTAATTAGCATTAGGTCCTATTTTCAGTAAGAAGATTTTGATGAAACCGAATTTGAATAATTGTTAATAAGAAATAATATTAAAAGCATTTTTATTTAATTAATTTTAAAATTAAAATTTATTTTTCAATGAAATAATAACAAAATAAATAATTTTGTATTATCAATTTTGCAAGTAATAAATAATATCGGAAAATCGTAATATTGGTATGTTAAATATCGGACTAGTTTGAAGATATCATGTCTTAAACTGATTAAATTTATGTTTGATTTATTTTTATTAATTTATATATTTACACTCTTTATCAAAATATAAGTTTACATTCACTTTGCCCAGCTAACAAGGGTACATACCCTGTTCCAAGCTAAGCAATTACATTTTAAAATATAATAATAGTTAACAAATTAATAGAGAGCACAGACAAATAAAATATTAACTTATTCGTATACACATTTTGATACATATACATACACACATACACATAAAAACACACATATAAATATATATATATATATAAATATATCATAGTATAATATACAAATAATAAAAATTTACAAATATAAACACTCCACGTTTTTCATCTTTACGAGAGCAACATGACAAAAAGACTTGACTGGAGCTCCATATGTTTGATGTAATATTAAGTAATCAATCACACCTTGATAAAGAAGCTCGTGTAGCTTTGAAAAAAATCGGAAGATTTTTTTTTTGCAAAAAACAAAATTGTTTTATATTTATTTCATGATTCACCACAAAGTTAGTGCTTCAAATATAATTTTAATAAAGAAGATACAAAGTTTTGTTTACAAAATATAATTTAAATGCAGTTAATGTATTTAAAAACAACATTTTTAAAATAAAATAAAACATAATATAACCTATTTCATTCAATTACCCCTCCTTTCTGTTTTCCTGGTTCCAGCCTTAGGCATCCCCTCCTGCTTGGAAGGTAGATTACAATTAAAATTCCACACTAAGAGACAAATTGAATCAACCCTTTGACGGAGCTCTACCCTAATGGTTGGAAATATAGGATTAGGACGGAAGAATAATTAAGGAATAATTTACTTTTATATATGCCTTAATTACTTTTTATATTAGCGTCTTACTAAGGTTCAAATTGCGGTGGTAAAGGAGATATTTTGAGCAAACAAGAAGTCAATTTAACAAGATGTTAATTATGTCAAAATAATTATTGACAACAGACCAATTTCGAAGGATAGACGAAGGAAATTATTCTTTGATAGATATTTCAACCGATATTGAGAAATTATTTAAGAATATAAAAATCTAGACATTTACAGACTTTACTACCGGTCATTTATTCATTTATTTATTTATTTATTTATTTACATACATAAGTTTATTGAACATTATTTGAGACATAAGTCCCAACTCCATGGGACTAAAAGTCCTGTGTTGAGATGGGACTAGCAATTAGTTGACACAGACACGAGTTTATCACCACAAATATAGAATCAGAAACATTTAAAAAAAAATGCATATATATACATATATATATGGCACATCAATACGGTAAACAGTAAACTAAAACATTTGAAAAATCATCAAGGAGTTTCCTACTCAAATCCCTCCCACTAAGGAAAATCCAGTCCTTTTTTATTATTATGATTACTTTCTTGAAAATAGTTTTTGTCTTTAAGAGCTCAATACGCTCTTCCGAAATATTGAACACTCTCGGTGCGATAAATGAGAGATGTCTCCGAGCAAAAGTCGTACGGGTTTTGGGTACGACATAATTCATGCTCTGGAAAAACCTCGTTCTGACATTTTGCTGAAAATCTCTCCTTATTGTTCGACCAGAAGTGTGTTAGCTTCTTTTAGGTACAATTATCTCATATCCAGCACCTTCATGTATTGGAACAACTGTTCTGACGGGTGTGTTGGAGGGCGCTGGAATATTGTTCTCAATAATAGTTTCTGTTAAATTTTATGAGAGGCTTAAAAATCGATGCCGCACAACCCCTCCAGCCAGCTATTCCATAGGTTGCAGTGGATTGAAACATAGCAAAATACACACTTTTGAGAGTGCCAATATCCAGAGCAGAATAGATGGCACAGCTTTCTCAACCTGGAGTTTAGTAACTGGACCTGAGCTTCTCATCGCAAATTCCTATCAATGATAACACCAAGATATTTTATGGAATCTACCTGATGTAGAAGTTGGGATATTTTGTCACAGTAAATTCCTAGATTAAACGTATTGATTGGAAGTAAACTATTATTTATAAATAATGACAGATATTTCGTTTAATCGATATTTAGTTTGAGAAGATTATCATTTTGCCATTGTTAAACAATGTTTATTCTACAGTTTGCTTTCTGAAAAACAGAATTCTAGTCACTAGTCTCAAATAACAAAACCGTGTCGCCGGCAAACGAAATAATTTTTCCGGTATTATTTATTTCGCAAAGAGAGTTTATGTAGACTAAAAATAAGATTGGTCTCAGGACGCTGCCTTGTGGAACTCCAAAAATAAAAGTCGATTTTGTACTTCACGCTTCTCCCTGTGATGTATGAATCACTGTTTTTTGTGATCTCAGGGACAATATTTTTTTAAGTAATAGAAGAGCTTTATCTCTGATGCCAATACGTTGTATTCTTTCTAAAAGAATTAGGTGAGAAACCGTGTCTAAAGCTTTGGCAAAGTCTTAAAATACTGCAATAAGCTTGCTCATTGGTTAGTTTAAGTGACCACTTTGTCACTGTGTAACATTCACCATTCTGCCTAATGTTTACGATTTCCACGTCTTCACAATTTTAAGAAATTGTATTAACATATATTATTTAGTAAAAACAGGCGGCCTTGTATATTATTTGATGTTTTTTTATAAGTGACATCTATCAATCGACTTTTCGGGGATATTTTAATATACTTGTAGGATTAAATGCTTGAGAAAAGCAAGGAAGCTCCTACCTAGTTGAAGGTTGACAGAAGATAATGAAATTGAGGGTTAAGGTGTATTTATTACAGTATGAATAAATAGATTGATAGAAAGAGTAACTGCGTAGACATTTTATGTTTAATCACAGAGTACTGAATTTGACTATATGTCGGAACTGCCTGAGGCTGTCAGATTTACTTTTACGAACGACACGTAAAAACTTCATTGTAAGAATGTCCGACTTAAATTTTTGTAACTGATTATTTTAACACTTATATATTGTCCAGTGTTCATTTTGCTTCATGATGAGATTTTGAGGTCATGTACTAATTCCGTATTTCTCAGTGATTTAACATCTGCTCATGTCAAAAATTTGTTATTAGTCAATTGAATATTTTGATAATTATTTTTTTACGTACAGAAAATGGCTGATTTGAAAATGGGTGTCCAACTTTTTTTAATTGGATAGTAAGTTAGCTTACACAAAATTAATTTCTGGGTGACTCTTAAATGTTTAGCAATGTTCTTCATTTATGTGATCGACCGCTCTTTCGAATTATTTTGCCTTAGGCTAGATATCATCATCATCATTAATCCTCAACCGCACCCGATGGTGCATAAATTACTGCACTATTGAATCAAATGCTGCTTCTCTCGATCATCTCGATCGTTTTACACTTCAGGTGTCAGTTCAGGGAAAAAAAATACTTTAGTGTAAAACCACCCTGAAAACAAATATTTCATGTCAATTTTCCCAAGAATCGAACTCGGGACCTTAAACAAGATAGATATTAACATATTAATTACTAAATTGACGTGGACGTTTCATCACTTGATTTCCTTTGTCAGGATTTTGACCTGATAGCAGCTATCAAGTCACGAACCCTCGTTTAGGAGACTGGTTCTATTTCATAACAACAAATAATATACAACTCAAACCGATGGGAGTTGGTGAGATTCAAATGACAAATCAAACGCCCTGCTAATGTCTAGATTTCGAAATTATCTTCTCTAAAAAATACCTTTAAGAGGAAACGTGGTCTGACTTTTTTTTCATACAAACGCATTTTTCAACACTGAAGATATTTACTATTTCCATGTTTATATGTTTTTAAAAAAATAATACATTGTTCTTTATTCGAGCAACCATCATCTGAAAACCCTTAATAGTTTTTTCAGCCATTACATTACTTAAATATAATAAATATTTCTGAAAAACGTGAAAGGTTACTTATATTCTGATACACTTTCTTAAAAAGCGTATCAGAATAAAAGTAATAAAATGAGTGACCGTATTTTGTCGTTATCAGACCGACGTGCAGTTATCTGTTTGCACACTATTAAGGAGGCATCCGCGAGAGAGTGAAAGAAAAACTATGTTCAAATATCTGTTCATCAATCTGCTTTCCGCCGCACAGCCTCTGAATACTATTAAAATAAGTTGATGTTTATTTTTTATTCATTTATTTATTCATATTTTTCACTTACAAACTATAATTAATAATAAAAATCATGTGACCTTACTGGGGTTATCTATGCTGAGGACACGTAACAATAAACTTTTTTGAAATATTTTTATATTAGAAAATAAACTATGAAGACTAACTTAATAAACAGAGATAATTAACAAAATATTCTTAGTTTTAAAAACTAGGTATATATGTACATCTATATTATTTATACTACAAAACGCACAACGAAAATAGCAAAAACCCAACACTACTACCCAAACTATATACATAAAAAAACACATAAAGTTTGAAGCCTGTTTATTGAAATGATTAAGATATACCTACGTTTATTTATAATGTTGTCGAGACTTTATTAGTTTCTTCGAAATTAAAATTAATGCTATTCTCTTCGAGATTTTAGGGGCGCGGTAAATGAAATAAACATGGCAGTATCTTCAACCTATTAACCAAATGAAATATTTATATTAAAGTACAACAGAAGAATATTAAGAATTAATCTCGAGACTCGGAGCTAGAGAATTAAAATAGAAATATTTAAGGATATAAAAGAAAAGCATTTTGCTCCAATTAAAATTCCACGCAGTCACGTTCATCCCAGTTATAAAAGGCCTTATTACTCGCTGTACAGAATAAAGGCATTTTTATTCGGAGTATTAAGTTAAGCCATTGTAGTCCCTAAACCACTCGGCTGTTTGGCTTTGTTTCCCGTGTACGTATTGTTCTTCGCCGAGCGACCGATCCACCATTTGCTCTTTAATCTTATTTATCCGTGGTACAACTAGTTCTATTGGAGGGAACAATCCAGCATCGGCCTTTTAATTTTATTCCTTCCGAGTTCCAGAAGAGACGCCATGCGCCACCGCAGAACATAGAAAAGGTTGCTTACAAGAAGGAGAAATCGCGGAGACTTAAGATGTAAACCGAAGGACTTGATCGTATTTAGCTGTGTTTCAAAATATAGCATTAATCAATAGAATTAAAAACAGTCCAGAAGGAGCGTAAAATCATATTTGAATACATCGGACTCTGTCCAATAATTTCCTCACTATGCCACACTTTCGCCGCGCGCTTTCGAGATGTCGCCGCGTAATGTTGCACGATGAGAAAAATTATAATTATAACACGACCGTAAGCTAAAAAAAAGCTAATAATGTTAACTTCTCTAAAATTTTTTTGGACGCGGAAATATTTATTGACACAACATAAAAGATAAGTAAAGGGTCATTAATTAAAAGAAATTGAATTAAAGAACTTTTTACCTAAAATATAAAACAAATTTTATTTTACATAAAACAGATATTTTTAAATCATGTTAAATAAAATTTGATGTTTTAAAGATAATGTCGGCCAAATGTCAACGATAAAAATGTTTAATTTGAGATCCAATTTTCATTAGTTCTCTCATTAGATGAGCAAGGTAAGGTAAAAAAAAATACTACTCTGGCAACACTAAAAAAATGTTCATTTTGTTTCTTCGACAATCTGACAGATGGAAAAATAATTCAATTTTTAAGTAATGCATTTGTTATATACACATGAAATGTGGTTGCATCCTGTTTTTTTAAGATCCTAGCAGTAGTTATACACTTTAAAAGGACACAGCACGGCATAGTTGAATTCAAACCAGGAGTTGCGTACTGTGCGACGTCTACAAAGAAACCAATGGATCAAAACGCAAACCTACTCATTTATGAGTAGTTTAATCGCCTTCTGTTTGATGTGCGTATGCAGTTTCTGGACTATTCTCAATTCTATGCATTAATCACATTTCAATTTCTACTAGACAAATTCCTTAACAAAGAAATCGAGTGGGGAAAAGTCCGCCTCATTGGGCATGCTCACCTGCCATGCTTGAGGTCCCGGGATCGATTTCTGGGAGGGTCAACATAAAATCTTTGTTCATTAGGTACACTGCAATATTTCACTGTCTCTAAACGGATACAATCACCTCTCCAACACAGGATCGAGATTCACTGCATGTACTTTACTAATGCAATGCCGTTTGCACCGTCTGGGCCTCGATTATGGTAGATAAGGACGTCATACCTTCACCATGACAGTATAGTTGAAGACAAATTCTTTCGAGCGATCACGAAAATATACTACTGACCCATAAACAAAATTTTAAATTTACATTTCATGGACCGGTTGGTTTTATTTCAATATTTGAGTTTGTCCAAATGTTTCAAGACAAAATATTGGATTTGCTTGGAACTGTTTTCAGGCGTTGCCTAGTATGTGAAATAATTCAACCAGATGAATCTCTTCGCAACAAAAAAGGTTTCAGATTTTTAATTTCACTAAAATCAACGAAAAAAAGAATTGAAGAAATATATATGTTCAAACATAGGCAAAATTGTGAATGTTTGACAGTGTGTAAAATGGCCACTTAAACCAGCCAATAACAGGTCATAAGTCCTGTAAATCCCTAGACTTCCATATTCCTTTCTTTAAGGTATTCTATATCCTTGTAATTTATTAATAAGTTTGTTTCTGCATAAGAATATTTCATAGTCACTGGACTAGCACTTGAAACGTTAGACTGATTGACTTACTTCGTTTGATAAACATGATCAAGATACGTTGCGGTTGGTTTACCAATGCAGCCCCCTATGCACCATTATCTGCGGATAGGGAAATGACTTAGAAAAGCTTTTATAGTCAGTCCTATTTTATTAAGTCCTTGCTTCTCGAGACGAGCGAGGATCTAGCGAGGAAGCGGCGTTTCTTGGTCCGAGTTGAGGAAACATTAAGAATCCGGGTGGGGTCCTCTTAATAGGGCAGGGCGGGCGAGTGCGTCAGGTGGCCCCCGTTACTGGGGCTACGTGGCGGGGGAGCACTACGTGCCTTGGGTGCCCCATTCAGGGAACGACGCAAAATAAAACCAACCACTGTCCAAGAACATTTTACTTAAGAACTAACCTCATCGGTTTGTCTGCGGGTATATTTTAATCCTCACAGTAAATTTACTCAATTAAAATATATGGACCTTACATTTGAGAAAAACGCTTTTAATCTAAGCACTCAACTCCTCAAACGTGGTAAGTTAACATGCCGATCACTACAACACGAAGCGGGCTTTTACTAAAAGTAGACATTTACGTTAAAAAATGAATAATTCCCAATTGAGTTGATAAATATTAAATGCCAGTATGTCCACCCAGTTTTTATTTTATATTATATGATCATTTCAGTACTGTTTAAATTAAAACATGTCAAAAACCTCGGTTTCAATTCAGAAGCTAGTAAGTCCACATGGACACTGTGGCAGATCGTTGTGGACATACCAGCGTTTGATATTTATCAACTCAATTAGTCTGTGTGTCGTGGTGTATTTTTTTTGATTTATACCTTTCAATCATGTTGGTTTGAACATGTAGAGCAAATGGACAGCAAACAAACGGCTGGATCTACGATGCAAATGGTGATGGATGCAGAAAACTAGGAAAATCTAAAAAGACCTATAGCACTATAAAGTCCAACAAATACTTAAAGATGGACATGTCAAGAGTAGGAATAATGCATGCGACGAGCATGGGAATATGTATGCATGTAGACGAAGCGAGGTTTGTATGAAAAAACAGGGTGATATGGTGTTCTATTCTCTCTACCTACCCCTCAGAAACGGCGTGATGGTTTGTTTGTTTTGTTGTTTTGTTGTTTGTTCCTTCCATAGTATGTCTTTTCCACCTGCTGATGAGCTTCTTAAATGTATACTTACCCTAAATTATTATGAAAATAAAACTTTGTTATCAGTGTTACACAATTTTATTCTTTTACAAGAACACAACTATAGTTTCGGGAGAGCACTCCTCCCATCGACGGGTGATATAAAAATAGTATACTTATCCGATTATTCCCTTTAAAAAAAAACAAATTTTTACATACTAAAATAAACTCATGATCTGCCCGGACACGTGCATATGAATGTATACTTTAATTGTTTATTTTATTTGTTCGTTGCGTATTTTTTTTGTTGTATTTTATGTACAATCGCATGTTATTTTGTTCCTACATATTTAAATACAACTTTAGTATTTTTAATAAATGTATATGATTTTCCTGCATGTGTTGCTTGCATTATATTATGCAAAAACAATTCATATTAAAACTATCAATTACAAAAAAAAACAGAAATGAAAATAAAATAATAAATTTTTTTTAAATAAATTAAAACAGTTAAAATATTTTAATTCCAATTTGGAAGTACCCTCTCAAACTGATTTTTTAAATGTTTTTCATTTGTTACGTTTGAAACCTAAAAAATAAATAATAACTTTCATTTTATAAGTTTGTTGGAATAAAGGCAATGAGATCGCCAAGGTGCTAATATAATAAAGGTATAAAAAAAGTCAATTCAAGTCAAATAAATATAAAAATAATTGATAACTGACATCTTAACCATCTTTCAAGAATGGGTAGGGTATTTCAAATTCCTTCTTGTCCGTATCAAATGGTGTTGCTAGCCGTGAGCCCCGCCCCTCCCTTCACCCCAATCCAACTCTGGTAAGATCACACTGCCCCCTCACAGATGTCGCCGTTAATAGAGTTTTACGAGAATCGTGACAAGATTGCCTTTTCTATACCGGCCGCTTTTTTCTACGGGTCCAAAAAAGGGTCTCCTCTGTAAATTTAATTTTAGGCTATACCAAGGTATGCCATGTTCCGTACCTTGGATTGTTTCTAGAAAAGGTGAGCATTATTCGTGACAATGGGAGTTATCTTGTCTAGAAACAAACAAGAATTATATTTTTACATAATATATTACGCACGTTTACGTTTGATTATTTATATTTTATTTTTATAACAACTTAAATTAAAAAATAACAAAACAAATGTAAAACTATTTAGTTTTAAACCACATATTCATTAAACAAAGTTTATGTATTAAATATAATTTTTACAAAAATAACAATTAATAAACTGAATAACATTAATGTACAAAATGTTATTTATTTGACTTTTCAATGTTCACCTGTTGGAAAAATACCCGTCTCTTCGTTTGGACACCAATTAAACCAACATTTAAAACCCACTATACACCTTCACCATAGTTGTTGAACAAAAAAATTCATGTTTTTAATCAGTAGGTGCTTATAATGAGGAAGTCAAGTGGTTTTTTTATTTGTTAATATATATTTTTATGTATATATCGTATTATTAGCGCCATGATTTTTTAAAGTTTTAAATTACTCCTATGACGTCACAAGTTATGTACGGTGAGTTGTTCTTATTGGTGAGTTAATTGCCCGGTAATCGGAATTGTATCACAACACTCAAAGGTTGATTTCGGAAAACTAATGATATCTTTCAAAGTAGATTATTTGATCAAAATCATTTTCAATATAATTTTCATACATTTGAGAGAAATTTCGCCGTATAATTACACGCTCTAATTTTTACCACGCGAAAGAAAACGTATTTCAAATCCAATTTCGCGTTGCAGTAAAAAATGATTTTAAATGAATGAAAAGATCGGGTTGTGGTACCGTGGATCATGGATCAAAGATCCGAGGATGGCATCTGACTCTACCACAACTTGAATTCCATTTTCTAATTGTGAGTTATTTACAACTCATTGAAAATGGTCACAAAAATTTTAATATTTAGGTAAATCATAAAAACGCATAGATTTTCATTAAAAAAAACTTTATATAACATCAAAACACACATAATGGAAAAATAACAATTCAGGTTTAACTTGCCAAAAAAGCATTAAGCTCTGGTGTTTGACAAGTTTACGAAATAATAAACATATACTCTTATGTAAAATAATAAAATGATTTTCTGTCTTTTTGATTTTATTTTTGTTTTTATTCTGAAACAAGAATGCATAAAAAATAAAAAAAACAATAAATTAATCTACAATAAAACAAAAACATCCTCGTTTATTTATTGCATCTTTTATTTTTATGACAGGAAAAAAACTTATTACTATGAAAAATATCAATATATGTAGGTACATGTAATTATGTACAAGATAGGAAATGATTAAAAAATTATGAAAAAATAAAAGTTCAAAAAAGAAAATCACTTTTCAAAAACCAGGTTTTCGGTATACGTGTCTTTTCTGCGCTTTATGTATATTTTTATTATTTAAAATTTTATCTATAACATTATAATACACAAAACGTTTTTTTAATATTAATTCCACTTGCTTGAATTGACCTTAGTTTTTTTGCATTATCATATTGCTCTATATTAAAATGGTATTTCTATTGATACAAATTCCCAACACAGGCTAAGTAAATTATTCTTGAATAAACATTCTTATAAGCAATAGTAACATTTTTATATATTTAAAAGTGATGTTATTACGTCTTATGTAGGTAAGTGATTATTGGTAGATAAATTCACATTATCATGTCTTGTTGAAAGCCCCAATAAAGAGAAAAAATCTTGAAAATTAAACAATTTTAAAGCGTGCTATTGAATTAAAAAAATAAACTAAAAAGCAGTTTGTATTCTGAAACCCTCTTTGGATTTATATGGTAAAGAGAAACGAATATTGACTTTGATTATTTTTTCTAGTATTCAAGATGTCGTTCGCTTAAATGTTTCGATGGCCGGGGATAATTTTGAAATATCAAAAGCACATTACATTATCTATAAATGTGGCAAATCTTTATGTATTCCAGCGGTAATAAGCCATTAGCTGGCACACCGCACACGCACCGCGAGACATTCCCACGTGTAAGGTCATGTCGATTCTTTTAAGAAGAAGCTCATTGCGAATGTAGGCGTCTGGTTTTACGAGCACTTAGCGACAAAGTTTCTCTTAGATTGGCGGTGCCGATACTATAACTGAGCGACAGTTACGGCCCCTGTTCCGTCTTCTCGCCCATTAACCACCCCTTCTTCAGACCTCCTGCGACAATAAGCACAATAAAAACTGATGGATATTACAACGCTCCGCGTGGCTCCTCGCAATACAATCCCAGAATACGGAAACTCTCCTAAACGTATGTGCGGTGTACAATAAGAGGTACGTCTCGGGCAGGGTAAGGGTTATTCGGGATAAAATTTATACAGTTTGCTCCAAGGACAGAAAAATAATTGGAATTGAAAAAACTCATACGTGCTTACGTAAATTACGCATCGCAAATTTGTTTACAGCACTAAATAAATTATTTTCGTTTTCAAAACCTAGTTATTGGAACGAATGTGAAGCGAATACTAAAAGATTCAAAATTACAGCATTCATTGTCCTATTTAATTTAATTTATTGTATGAATCTTACAGCCGTATTGAAAAAATTAAGTAAAGTTTAGTAAACAATATTTTGAGTTTGTCCAAATTTTTGTAGACCAGGACTGGATTCAACTCCCTTGGGAGCTGTTTATATTAACACATTACAACAGAGATGAAGAACATTTAAGTGAAGGTAATATAGAGTGTAGGCATCTACAGGGCTTATGACCTGTCAATGGCTGGTTTAAGTGGCCACTTTACACAATGTGTAACATTCACCATTCTGCCCATATTAGAACATCTATATTCCTTAAATTTTTACATCTGTTGATGTTTGTGAAATTAAAAAGCTGAAACCTTTATTTATGCGGGTGAGATTCATCTAATTGAATTATTTCACCTACATACTAGGCAACGCCTGAAAATGTTATTTTTTCAATTACTATACTTCTTCATAGACCAGGTAGATTTATCAACTATATTTAGCTCTTTAACTTCACAAATATCAACAGATGAAAGAATTGAAGGAATAAAGATGTTCTAATATGGGCAGAATGGTGAATGTTACACAGTGTGTAAAGTGGCCACTTAAACAAGCCATTGACAGGTCATAAGCCCTGTAGATGCCTACACTTCTTTATTACCTTCTCTTAAATGTTCCTCATCTCTGTTGTAATGTGTTAATAAAATTTAATAAATCACTCACTACCTTCAGTTTAACAAATATGACGGAATACGCAGCAATTAAGATAATTTAGATCATGTTCAAAAAACATAGATTATTTCCTAGTAATTAACTATACGTAGAGAATGGACGCCTTAGTTTAAAAAAATGTATTTATTTCAGTGTCTGAACTATGTTCACTTAAATAGGGAATTATTTAACAATAATTTAAATCAGATTGCCAAAGATCCGATTGTATACTGTCAGTTTCAGGATGCAGAACTAAGTTCGTACAGGGGCACTCCTTACATGTTGGTCCAAGATCCTTCAATCTTCTACCTAAGGAATTTAAAAAAATAAAATCACTGATACCGTTTAAAGTAGGTTTGAGGTCTTGGATTAGCATGGAAGAAATAAGTAGACACCTTCTTTAAAAAAATCAATTAAAATTGTTAATGAAATTCTTACTGCAAATAAATCCTGTATTTATACTATCAGCATATGTTAATCTTTTTTTTTTCTTTTTTGGTTTTGTTAAATCATATTTTTATGAGATAAACGTATAAATCATTAAAAATGGAATGACCGACGCTCAGACGCTGAAGTATTTGTGGGCATTAGTTTCGAATTTTGTTATAGTTTAATTATAAGATGTATATTTTTTAAAGTGTATTTTTGTAATTTAAATTCTATGTAAATATATGTTTAGAAAAATAAACGAAAATAAGAAAGTCTTATCAATGAAGTATCTTATACACCAATGGAATTAGATACGGAGATTATTATGACAAATTTGGTTAGTAGCGCGTTTAAAATAAGGTTTTCTATGATAAAAACACACATGAAATAAATATAAAAATTTTAATAATTTACGAAAAAACATTTTAATTATCTGTTATAATTTAGCTATGCAATGCCCGAATTACAATTCTTACAAAAGTTCGCAGTCATCATAATTTTCTTCATTTTCCACCGTTTATCAGATACGAATAGTTGAAAAACAAAATCCAAATCATATTTGCACTGCAGATTTAGATTTGAAAGCCAAATGAGCAGGGTGGGTGTTATTATTGTTATTGGGAGTAATTAGACAACCTGCAGTAATTGGACATTCCAAATCTAACTGTTAAAATAAATCACGCGTTCATTGAAAAAAACACATACAAAATGATATTTGTTACGATGGAGGAAAATTCTTACGTTTACTATTTTTTAACCATTAGATTTACATTGTCCAATTACTAAAGCACGTACACTACTCATAAATCATTCAAAAAATAATTAACGTCTTGTTGATTCGGACTTCTTAAGTCACACTTTGTGAGACCAAAAAAAAAACGTTCGCTATCTTTCTTCCCAATTCAAACACGAGTTACGTCGCACATGCTCGAAGCCAAATGTTATGAAGGTTATATTTCAGTTCAGTCTCGTTTCTTTCTTAGCGGAAACTCTTCCATGAGATCATTGCCGATCGTGAGGGATTTTATTGAGCAAATAGAATCGTAAATACCCATTACGGCGTAGAGATAAAACACGAATAATGTCGCGGACCAATAGGACGAATATGATACTTGACGTCACACATAGTACGGGGGTGGCGTGCCCTAACCATGCTGATGGCGGCATTCGTTTAAATGATTCATCATATTTATGCCACGAATAACGAATTATTATTTAATGTCATAAATAACACATAAATGGCATGTTCGTACGTATGAATCGTCGTCTTGACGTCTTAAATACGTATTAATACAATATGTGTATTTGTGATTGTCAAATTATAATGATTTCCACATTTTTTTCCAGCAGTTTAAGGGTAAAATCTACTCCATGCGTAAAAACAGGCAGTCTTTTTATGACATTTTTTAATTCAGGAAATGAAATGAAAACTTCAGAACAAGTTATTTTTCATACATCCGTGTGTAAAATTTAAAACATATTTTTTTAGTCGGCGGAAAATCATTTTGACAAATAAGGTATCATATTATGTTAGTTGGCTATACCTGTAATTAATATTCATTTTCAGTAGTTAACCTTTGTCAAGTAACCTCAAATTTCCGTATTCTTGCATTTAGATAACATGATATTTAACATAAATTTAATCGGGTTTCAATAAAATAAAATATATGTTTACACAACTAATAATAAAACAAACTTTTCAATATTTTATTTGGTTTTTTTACCATGTCATTTACTATGTTTCTTACTATGTACGTATGAACTTTGTTTTTTCTACGTGTTTGACTGTGTTTTTACTATGTCTACTACGCTATTTTATTTTTTCTATGTTTTGATTACTGTTGTATGAATTTTTAGACTATCTCAGAATGGAGTAAATAACCTTAGATAGTTAAAGCAACTTTGTATAAATGTATAATTTTACGTTTAAATCATAATATAATAATATATAATAAAATACCTTGATTAATCTCGTATTAGTAAGCAAACTAGAAAACTGTATTTTGAAACGCTGCCCAAAGTTTTTTTAAAGGTTTGAATGAACTGTACACAAAACATTACAGAGGTTAATTGAAATATTATTTTGCCTTTGTTAATGTCTGCAATAATGAATTACAACCAACAATTGTGTTTAGTTACATAAGACGGCCAAAGTTGAACCATTAGCGCATTATATTATTAGGTAAGCTATAACCAGCACAATTATGATCACTCACTGTTCCAGTTACGCCACGAAACTCTCTTCAAATTGCACACTTCGGGGCAAAGTTGTCTGGATTTCATCACCTTATCACCGCAGGCTAGCGAAGATGCATCACGTGCCGTATCCTGGAAGGGTTCGACAGGATTAACGGTACGACGTAGCACTCTTAGGGTCAGCCAGAAATACCCCTCCGGGGAATACCCCGAGGGGCAAAGACAAGAAAAACCACAAAGGGCCATTGTTCCACGAAATATCTCGATAGCAAAATGGTCGTGGTACTTAGATATATTTTCTATGTGATGTTTGGCTAACCGTTTTCAACATATAAGCACTTTGGAAAACTACGCCTTGCCTTAATCATTATAATCAAGTGAAAGTTTTTTTAGAAAAACAATGAAAACACATTTGATGCATCAGCTTTGACCTGTGTTTTGTTAAACTCTTTTAGCTTGGGTGTTCATTCAAATATACACGAAATTGAAGATTTATTTATTCTAATACCTACCTAAACTGAAAGCCGTCAAGTTGATTTTTTTATTACTGGTACGTCTAAAGATGTCTCTATTTCTTTGTGCTCATGTTAGAAGTCGACATTACATCGCTGTTGTTTTATAGTTTAGCACCTGACTTTTGGCTGGTTTGTTTGTATTGGAAAAATTCTAGTAGTCCTTTAAAATTATATTTAAGACGAGATGTCAACATAATTCACGGTACATTGCACCGCATTCAATTTGACATAACTAAATTTAATCAAACACCACAATTTAATCACAAAATGAATGAAATACCAAAGAAAAGCAAATCAAATAATGAATGAAAATAATTTTTAAAATGCCGAAGATACGTCAAAGTAATTTATAAATAACCTAATGAGAAAATAATTTCAGCATCATGGCTACTCTCAGGTAAATATGGTAAAAAAGAAAATTGAGCAGAGAAAAGTTCGCCTCATTGTTAAGCGGTTTGCCGATTCACCTATAATATGCTTGATTTTCGATTAACTTGAGATTTGAAGGACACTTTTATATTTTATTTAAAATTTCAAAAATGTGGCTTTTACTTTTCTTTGACAAAAATGGGCGATTATTTACATTCTTACTTACATTCGTTTCACATTTTACCTTTAAATGTAAGAATTAAGTACCTTTGAATGAAAAGTGTTTATTTTGTGATGAGTAAGTTTGTTACTACGGGAAATTGAATACACAATTTTTTTTCTTAAGCCGGTAAAAATAAGAGAATTACACATAATTTACGGCGAACGTTCTTGAAAATGTATGAAAAAATTAATATCAATTTTAATAAAAACGAATCGTTTTAAACAACGCCGTTAGTTCTTCCAAATCAACCAATTGTAAAGTGCTGTGTTAGATATTTTTTTTGGGGTTCGAACCGTCAGTAGGGTTGCAGTGAGTCATATCTTGCTGGAGGCTGTGATTAAAAAAAATGCTGCGAACGCCCAGTTGCATTCCACCGGCAACACTACTGACTAGTCCTACTCGTGATTGTTCACGTCGCAAACCCCAAGTGATAGGATCACACTGATAACATGTAATCACAGCAAATAATACGAGGAAGAAAGGCGAAAAATCCAGCAGAGGAGGCAACAGAAAAACCACTCTGGTCATCTTTTCCCAGGAATCACTATGGCGAGTACATCCAACAAGCAGTCGTCCTGGCCTCGGAGTAGCGCAGGACCGAGATGCTTTCGCTGCAGTGATCGCTATCGTCGGGGGAACCTGATAAGGCACCGCAAAAAAACGTGTTAGATTTCCGGTTTACAGGAAGCCAATTCACCAATCAGCATAACTTACCAAGGATAAGTCCCACGCGAAGTAATTTAAAAATTACAAAACTTAGAAAAATCACAGCACTGATAATACATGAAAAAATTACAATGTTTTTCTTCGTTTGGATATCTATTAAATAAAAATAAAAATACTGAGCTTCCTTATTACCTAATCAATCGTTAAGTGACTTGAATGTAGGGAGTCAATATAATAATTCAAATTAATGATATTTTATTTATATTATAATATATTTATTTATTTATTTAAATCTTAAAGTAGGGCACACATTTCATACATATTGTTATGTGTGTTCTAATAATAACATTGCAAATATATTTAATTTATAAATTGTTTATCACATATGTCTTGACCATTATTTTAAATTTTGATATGTTTTTTTCTTCATAAATATTTTTTTCCATTTCGTAATACTTTTTAATTGCTTTAAATAAAATTGAATTTTGTGACTTTGCCTTTTTCCTAAATGGAAGTCTAATTTTGTTCTTTTCTCTAGTATTGTGATCGTGTTCATGCTGGTTCCGATCAATTTTTTTCCACAATTCTGTTTTTTTATTAGAGTTTATAATTTTATGAACAAATATCATTGTATTGTAAAATATTCTTTGTTTATATGTTAATAATTTCATTTCATTTACCATCGACTATACCCTCGTATATCTGTTTTTTTTCAAAATGATTCTAAAGGCTTTATTTTGTAATACAGTTAGTTTATCTATGTTTTCTTTGTTTGATAAAAATAAAATGCTACTACAGTAGTTAACGTGAAATAAAATATATTCTTGTAACGGGATTAGACAGTTGAAGACATATTGTTTTCGCTACTGTTTGTGCAAATGCAATATCACGGTTATGAGAAATACCCGACTAAATATTTCCATATAATTTAAAAACACACGGTCAAAGGGACAATTAAACAAATATGTTCAGCATACTAAATGGTATAATCGATGTTCCATCATTACCGGGATTAGTAAAATTCAATATTCCGACTCGTAGGTTGAGAAACAATGAAGTACTGTTCATCGATCAGCATAGATCAAACTATGGCCTTAATTCTTCAAAGACCCATTTTTGTCGTATTGTTAACTCAAGACAAGATCTAGACTTTTTTGGTTTAAGTTTACAACGATTTAAACGAGCACTAAATAAATAGTCCAGATCTTGTATCGATGTTACGATGTTTGTTAATGCTTCTTTTTTTTTTTTTTTTAAAACGTTTTAAACTATTCTTTTATTGTAATATTAAAACCCTTTAAATTGTAGACATGCACACTGTCCGTTAATAAATAAAAAAAAAATGAAAAAAACTAGATTTTAGTGAAAAAAAATTTTCGGCTCTAATCAAAACCGATAAAAAAAACGTTATTTTAGCATGTGAAGAAGGTGCTTTAGCTACAATATTTCACTTTCTCTTGGTGCCTGAAGCGTATGATTGATAACCTTATCATTCGGTTTACCAAGGTAGTGCCGCACGCATGACTGGGTGCGAATAGGAATGGACGGTGATTATTATGAGTAAACGTGACGGCAGTTTCATATTTCTGCGGGCCAAACTATTTATTTTGTATCTAGATGCTAGTATTCACATACACCTAACTCCGCATAAATCTTGTTAACGGAACCGCAGAGCTGAATACTTAAATCAGTGAATCCGTGATACCACCGCAGAGGAATTATTCAAGACTGTTTCTCTCGTTTGGTGAAATATTCATTCGATTCTCGTGACTGAATCCAAATCCTAAATCCAGAGCAGGTAAGTAAATCAGACCTGGCTCTGGTATGCGGAAACTATTCTTTAGAAGACATTCAAGATTTTTTTTTACCTAATTGTAATGTAACTACTAAGAACTATATTATTGATTCGAGTCACTCTCGTCTAATCATTAATTTATGTAAAGTTTTTTCAAAGAAGATAGGTAATTCTCAATTCTGTTTAATGTACGTCATAGTCCTAACGTTCCTATATACCTGCGAGAAAAATTTCAACGCTTATCAGTTCATGGTTTACCTCTTTGTCCTTACTCTCAAAGGACTCTCTTAATACGCATCCACAATTCCTCTTTCTCCTCTAACTCATAATATAGTGTCATGCCGTTCGACTGTGAAATCATCACCCATCCACCATCAAAGATGTTACTACAGTATCTTTGTTTTTAAATCACGTCTAAAGAAACATCTATTTTCTCTTCCTTAATTTCTCCTCTTTTCCTTCTTTCTCTTTTTACATTTTGCTATTGAGTAAAAGTATTGATTTAAGGTCATTTATAAACAAATACGTTTATTTCTAACAACTAATATTTTGTACAAAAAGTTAAATAAATAAATAATTCAGATATTCATTTTTAAAAAGTCGAAAAAATCAGTATAGCAATGAATAAATCGTAATCAATATCCAAATACATACACAAAATTGGTACGTACTGATTTGAACTAACACCAATAATCTACATCCATGAAATAATAGTTTTTTTTTATGTTTACATACGCTTAATACACATTTTTTTTTGTTTTCGGTCTACGTCAAAATATTTTGAGGATTTTTTTTTTTAAAAGCCAAATAATTTATTTAATTAGCACACATATTTAAGTAAGAATAACTCAGATATTTAATGCGGGTAAATATATTTATGATCGTCTGTATTAAATTACAACAAAAATTTGAATGAAAACGCAATGTAGGAAAACGACGTATATTTTGTAATGTATTGTAATGAATGTATTAAAATCATAACGTATGTACATTAAACTCAATAGGTAAAAAAAATAATATCAGTTACCATAATGCAGGTTATTAAATTTAGGAGCATTACGTTTCCCATTTTTTCGTTGTATTTTTAATTATTTATCTGATTGAATTATTTGACCAGCTTTGTATGCTTCATCTCTCTGTTTGTGAAGTTTACACAAGGGTTGTTGTATACCATTATTGTTTAATTTTCTCTAAAAAATTTTTTTAGAGGGCATGATATTGTCACTTACTTTCATCGGAAAACGATATTCTCTTTCATTTACTTAATTTATTTTTTTTAACCAATCAACGGGCTTATGAAAGCCCTAACAGATTGGCATATATGAATATATGTTTATTATATAATAACACTTAATCTAAACAATCTTAAAATCTATTTAAATTTACAAAGGTATAATTTTAGCATAATCTAGATGGACATGGTAGTGTGTCATCGCGAATCAGGAGTGACAACACCGCTTGCTTTTTAAATGCTTGCCTTTGCTGTAGGAACACATCGACAGTACCGTTTAATGAGATTTTGTTCTCAAGATTCTTGCCAGAGAAGAAAAGAATCCGATTATGGTTTTATAATTTCCCACAGCAAAGACAGCATTGGTACGCAAGTTACGGTGAGGTACATTAACGTTAATCTGAGCAAGAATATCATGGGCATCTATAAAGTTAGATATTTATTTGTGCAAGAATATTAAACCAGCCAAAATCCTTCTGAATACTCAACTTAAGATATGAAAGTACTCTAGACGATCATAAAAATTAATTATGAAAGTAAATAGATGTTTTTTATTCTTATTTTCTTCATGATGATTCATTGCAGTAGTTTTGTTTTTACCTATTTCTAGCTTATAAACCGGAAAAAAATGAACCGAGTATAGCTTTAAATTATAAACTTAGTCACTGCGGACAAAACAAAAATTGCCATGATGATAGCTAATATCTATATCACGTGGCAACATGAACAAATAATCAGTAACTCTGCTCTTGTATAAAACATTGAAATTAGTGAAATTTCGTGGTGAGCGTTCATTTAATCAATAAAACAAAATGAATGATAGATTAACTTATTTTAATAAATTTGACTTGGTTTCATTGGTTGCGCAATATCGTCAGGGTGGTATGGTTTTTAAGATGTTCTAACCATGTATAGGTTGTGAAATTAGGGTATGTGAGGGAAAGAAATATTTTTTTAAACTTTGAAATTAAACGTATTCTTATAATCTTTATTTGACAAAACTTATAAATCATAATTCCCAATATTTATGTTTTTTCGTTATTTTGTCCATTTTTATATATAATTTCACTTTAAACAATTTTTTTTCTATCTGTACCTTCTTGGAGTTGTTTCTATATTTTTTTAGCTTTGAACAATTTTCTAGTTATTTTTTTTTAGTTCTATCATTTTTGTTAGATTTTCTTATTTATAAATATACTTTTTTTTTAAATTTCCATATTTAAATCATCTATAGACATTATTAAGATTAAATATGCTGTATTGAATACACATAATTAAATGCCGCCTACCTCAGAACAGGTTAAACTGGCAGAACCTTGTAAAGATAGGTGTCTAATACGTTTGCTTATAATTTAATTTCACTTAATTGTACCCTTATGGCCCTTTTCACACAGGCCACGCCAATCCACCCGGCCCGGTAATTTTCCGAGTCACCCTAAAAAAGGTGACACGTTGTGTATGCGTTTGTAGGATGAACGCGGTAAAGTTACCGGGCCGGGTGGATTTGCGTGGCATGTGTACAAAGGGCCTTTCACTGTTTTGCAAACAGGACATATTGTATAAAGTTTATATTTGAAGCACATAGGACATACTTTATATTTTTTATTTTATACGCCTCCACGGACATATTTTATTATTTACTATAATAAATGACTGAAACGGCACTGAATTGAACTGAATACAATTATTTTCTAAAAATGCATTCAGAAAAATACCTACGACTGCCATCAAAATGCCAAAAAGTATAAATTATAAATTTATAATTCTCGTTCTTATATATTTTAGAGACAATCCCATATAAAAATTTCAGGTCCGAAACTTACTACTTTCAAGTAATAGATGTCGCTATTTTTACTTATACTTTCATTCTTTATAGTAAACCAATACGCTCACGAAAATCTTATATTCAAACTAAGCATAAACTGAGAATTTATTTTATAAATAAAAGACGAGTGACACTTTAATCCACAAATTTGGAATATTCAGTGACCGGTTTCATCACTTTGATGATTAAAGTATCACTCGTCTTTTATTTATATAATAAATAACAATGAACTTCTATCAAGAATTTTCACTTTCAAACTTAAATGTTTTTTTATATACAGAGAATTCAAAAATCCGTATGTGACTATGAAAGTTCGCTACATATACTAGAATAGAGTTCCATATTCTCAACAGCTTTATCTCTTATGAAAAAATATCCGATACAAATGTATTATTTAATCAATAAGTAATAAAATGTTATATCATACCATACCCCAATCACTTACATAATGTTTGTAATAAAACCCTTTTAGCTGTAGCCATATTGAAGTTCCAATGCTCCTTTAATGCTACTTGAGGTTTGTAATGTAACTGTAACGCCATCTGTGGCCGGGAGGAAGTCATACTCTTTTCTTGGCCGATCTAGTATTTTCTCCCGAGTTCCGTTCATTAAGTCACATTATCCGCAACCCCTCGGTTGAGTTAAACCAACCTTCTGTTTGTTGGTATTTAAAATAGAGGTAAGAATTAATTAAATAAATAGACAGGCAGAGTAGAAGCATTTCATAATACTGAATTTTTATTTTATTTATGTTTTCATACATACATAATATATATTAATGAGACAAAATGGCACAAAAACAGTTTTGTTCAATCGCAACACGACTTAAGCACAACCAATGTTTTTGACTGCTAACCACAAACTAAATGAAAGATCTCGCCTAAACTTACAGTCAATACAGCAGGGGCAAATCGCTCAAATAAGCAATTATGCACAGCTTACCATAATGTTTTATTGTAACTATGTTTTTGAAAAATAAATAAAATAATTCCAAAAAGAAAAGAATAAAATTCTCAGTAAACGATATAACTAGCCTCAGCTTGTTCTTCGAAACAAAAAAGTACAACAAATTTTACAACTTTAACTCAGCCGCGGTTTTTTAGTACTAAAACAAGCTTGCAGATTACAATTATCATTTGAAGATTTTATATTTGGAAATTAATACTTCAAACATTATTTCCAAAGGACTATTTTTCTTTGAAAGGCTACCATTAGGTTTTATTATTATTTTTCACTAAGGATATGTCGCGTTAGATGTGATCGTTTTTGGCATTATTCATTTTAACTCCTTAAAGACTGTGGTAAATAATCCCTTTGCGCGCGGTGATGTAACATCGTGTTACCACTAGTAAAAGATGGAATATTCTAAAGTTAAGACATTTGGAAAAAAAAATAACATAGATAGATACTGTTTAACATTCCTTTTCCATAATTTATGCAACTAAACTAATCTTGTAACAGCAAAATAAATTTAAAATCACAAATACGCCGCTTATGTCACGAGCGTGCGTTCCCCACCACTGTCATTAACTGACTGAAGACTGAATCTGTTTAAAACAACACTTATTGTAAAACAGCGTCTCTGTCTTCCTTGTTATGACTTGTATAATATATCTGTATAGATCTGTTGCTGAATTAGCGGACATTCATTCTTCGCGTAGCAAGGATATTTTTTTGTATTAACATTCAGCATAGTTATACAAATTTTACTTTTCAAATTGGATGTGAAAATGTTCATTTGAAGATTACAAGAAATAAGAATTCATTATTTAAAAAAATTAGAAAGATATATCGTCTTGTGTCTTATGTCGATTACTGTGACATCACAGCCACACAACAGTTAAAATAAATCGGCCAGTGATCTGTGTTGACATTTAAATCATAATAGAAATATCGACTGAATGTCACTGTGGTATATCAAAGTTAACTTTTGTACAAGTGTTGTATTAAAATAGTGAAGAATAAAGCTACGTTTATAGCAAAATTAACACCTTAAGCACCGGCCGAATACACATAGAATTTACCCTGTGCCCGGCCCATTTTTGTGAAATTTTATGCTTTATGAAGGGTTTCTTAAAAGTGTCATAATTATGAAAATACTTTGTTGAATCAATTAAAACTTCTCATATCTATTTGAAATAACTAAATAAGTAATTTTTGGATGAAAGTTTTGCTAACATTGGTCTTTATGGAGAGCCACATTGCGCATTGCAATGTTCGCACATATTCAGGGCCTCACTCCTTTTTCTGTGCTTTGTATTCCGGAGCCGTGTAAACACGTGATTATAATAACCATGCGTTGTTTTCCGGTCCCGTGTTTTCACGTGGTTTACCAGCAACAAAAAATAACTATTAAAAGTCACTGACAGCTGGTAAACCACGTGAAAACACGGGAGCGGGACACAAAGCAGGGTTATATAACCACGTGTTTACACGGCTCCGGGATACAAAGTGTTAAGAATAATTGTTGCCTGAGTTGATTTTCACAGAACCACGGAAAAAAATAGCCATTTATAATTATATTACTAATATATTATGTACTTATATGAAGGTATAAATGAATAAACATTTTTTTGAAAATGACCTATTATTGCAATACAGTTGTGCCAACTTAGCAAAAATTCGGAAAAATCATTCATGTAGGCCTTTTAAATTATTCAATCCCAGTATTAATTTGACAGAATTTAAGTCTTGTTGTTTAACAATGGCTGTTTAGCCATCAAGCAAAAATATCATGACATAATTTTTATTTTTTATTAGACTTTTTAGTTATGACTCTATTTTATAGGATGTGCGATATGTATAATATAACGTAACGTAACGTGTACCTTACTCTTGTGTATACGCACATAATATTGTGCCGTTTGTCTGGTCCGTGGCGCGCGGCGCCTCGTCTCCACCTCCCTTCCCTTGAAGTGGTTTTCGTTTAAGTAACTAATGATGGCCAACTTTGCGGTTTAAATACAATTTCAAAGTTTGCAAATGGCCTCCTTGTGCTTCGAGATAATATATTATTATAATAATACCTTGAATGCACGAATCTGTTTCATGAGATAAAACTGTTAAATGCATAATTAAATGTATTCCATTTATTAAAACCTCTTTGTTGAGGTTTTTAAAATTCATTAATAACGATAAAAATAATAACAAAAAATATTAAACAACTTTTAGAGTATGTCCAAATCTTTGCAGCTAGGCTGGATTTCCTCCCTAGGGAGTTATTTAGAACTTAATTTGTTGCACTGACAGGGAAAACATTTTTGGGGAGGGAATATAGAAGTCTAGGCCATTACATGACATATGACCTGTCGCACTCGAAACATTGTTGAATAACTGACTGGTATAAAAGGAAGTATGAATATTAGAAAATGGTTTTCAGGCATTGCCTAGGAGGTGATTTGGTTCACTAGGATAAATTTCACCCACACGATAAAGGTTTCAGCTCTTTTACTTCATAAAAGTCAACAGATGGAAAAGTTGAGGAAATGTGGATATTTAAACATATGCATAATTATAAATGATAGTGTGTAAAGTGCCACTTAAACCATAAGTCATAATCCCTGTCAATGCCAACAATTCTATATTCCATTCTGAAAAACGTTTCCCCTCTCTGCCGCAACAGCTTGACCACCACATACCGCACACCGCATCTGAGGACATTGGTCTCCTTGGCGGTGCCCACATACACGGAAAATTTGCTCATTGTCAAACGAAAAAAGCTGCCCGAAGGAGCTCTCTAAAATATGGTAGGTACTCGTAGTAGAAGGTTATCCAGAAGTACATAATATGTACTTCATTGGAATGAGAAAAGAGGGGAGTGAATTTTTTATTGACTAGGATTAAATTGATTGGACATGACCAATTCGCCGAAATGATTTTTTTTTTTTTTTTTTTTTTTTTTTTTTTGTAGTTGCAAATTATTTGTACCTTGCTTTTGTTATGTGCAAGGTTTTATCGAATACATTTATCTTTAAATTATATTCCGTTGACTTCAACATTTTTCACCGTAGACTTACAATAATAAAAATAAAGCAGAATCAGAATAAACAGAATAATTCTAGAAATATTACATTAACAAATAATAAAAAATAAAAAATCGTAAAAGTTGGACACAAAAAAAACAAAAGGAGCTAGATACCACCATTGAATAACTTAGCCTGCTTGATCGTCCCTGTAATGAATCGAACGGTCTCTCTTCGTGTATCATTACAGTTCAGGAGCTCAGCTAGGTTATTAGTCGCAGCAATCCGAGTGTTTATTTTGCATTCAAGCTCCCACCTCGGCCTATCAAACATTGGACAGTATACAAGAAGATGTTCCATAGTCTGCTCAGTGATGCCATCACATGGACAGCAACTATCGTCTCGCAGCCGAAATGATTACAAAACTTTTTAAAAGCCTTGAATTTTTTTTTGGAAGCCACCAGATCTGTATATCCGACTGGACCTATAACAGGGCCACGGATAGTAGCGAGAAGCTCCATTTGGTAATCATAGAGAAAAGGAAAAGGACAAGACCACAGGATGTGTTCAGAAGATTGGTTAGGGTATCCGCAGCAGCACAAAGGAGAGTCAACAATATCAAAAACAAATAATTTTTGAATAAATTCACCATCACCTCATAAAAACTGCGTAGTGCAGTGTTCGGAGATAACCCAAGAAGATTCTAAGCGCTGACAGATTGAAGGAAAAAAAGGGAAGGTAACCCTCCCTGAGGAAGATTCCCATCGCGATTGCCAAGCATTAAGAAGAGCATTTAAAGTTTTTATTTAATATTCGATTGAGATATTCCTTCAGTTTGGAAAAGACGGACGCCACCAATAACAGAGTGTCTCTACCGCAATAAAAAAATATTGGTTTTATTTTATTTATTTTCATGCTACCAGGAGTCAAACTAGAGTATGAGTCATGAAGCCTACCACAAACTCTATTGGGGGTTAAAAGTTTCAGGTTTTTGGGACCTAAAAATTACAATTTTAATTATGTGAATTTCCCGAACGTTGTAAAACCATGACAAATAACATAAGAACACATCAAAGACGATTACATCTCACTGACAAGAGTCAATTACATTCCTAATCACAACACTTCCATATAAAAAGAGCTGTCTGGTGAAAGATAGTCTGTCGTCAAACTGTATCTTTTTATATTATTATATCATTGTTGACTTTTTTTCTGTAAAACAAATGAATAAATAAATAATTTTAAAAAAAAATCCAATCTCGCCTTATAAACAATGGACTAAACATGTACAATGACTTACCTCACAATTTAAAAATATTGACTATTCATAAATTAAAAAATGAAATAAAAAGTGTGATTAAAATCACCAAATGTACCTGAAGATGTATGAAATAAACTGCAAGGTTTAGTAATTAAATAATAAGTGAAAATTAAAAATAATAAGATATCGACAGATAAACAATTTATATAAAATCCAAATGAGGTATATTTTTTTATTTAAATACACGTAGACTTAAAATTACTTTATAATACATTTTATTTAGATGCATGTAGGATTTAGGATGCCGGGGGTTGGAGCTCCTAGCCCAGTTGGAGTTAGACAGAAACCAAGAGGTTGATGTTTTATGCATATTTTTTACATAGCGAATAAATATAAGGAACTTTGTTGTGACGTACGAGATTACTGCCGTTACCGGCGATAAGGAGTTGAACTAACTGCACTTGGACCACATGCTGGAACCGAGTGACTGCGTTGAGCTGACTTGTTGGGCTGACTGTTTGGGCTGACTGACTGACTGCAGAACGTTGCTCTTATATTGACGGATATCTAATGTTCAAAATTGTTGGTCTTGCAGAATTGACGAATTCGACAGGCGCCGTGGCGCAGTTGGTTAGACGGCCGACTGTGAAACTGGTGTCACGGGTTCGATTCCTGCCAGTTGCAATAGAAAAATCCAAGAAATATATTTTTCTCAATTGGTCTGGGTATTGTGGTGTATTTTTCATTACCTTCTTCCATATTCCCTATATCCCACTTGCTGACAAGCCTCAAAATAGAGGCTTAGCGGGTTATTCGTTTAAACATTTTTTTTTTTAAATACGTTGCAATATATTTATTATTCGCTTCGTCGGTCGTTGCTCTATATTTTAGGTGAAATCATTGCACGTGTATGTGACCTCAATCAATGGACCCCACAGTTTTCCAAAATATTTTTATTTTATGGGCCATTTTCAACGAGTATAAAAAACTCAATATTTAAAAATAAGAATAAAGATGTGGTGGTCCACAACACTAGCCACGGGACCACGACCCTGTTTTAATTCCAACTAAGCTGAGTTTAATAATTCTGACTAGATGAAATGAGTTAAAACTTTAAGAAAATGGTCTGAAAATTTAAATATTTAGAGAGTAATAAGAAATCGAGTATTTCTTTAATGGAAATCGGCCCGAAAAATGATTTATCACTTTTTCAAATTAACATCAAAGGCAATAACTAATTCAATAGAGGAGCAATGATGTTTACTCTGATCACCCATTGTAAGTTATCCACTCTTCGTTAGGAAATTTTTGACCCATGCTGTAATACTTGTATGGCGGATAGACTACCTTTTCAGCTTCCGATTAGCTGCTGTGTCAGCCATTCTGCGAAGAAGCTCTTCAAGTCTCCAATCGTAGTGGCGGCCAGTTGGCGCCGCGGAGTAATCAATCATCCCCCAGCACATGCGGACAATGACCGATGGAGCTACCCTCTGCGAGTCGGAGGGGGTAGGCGGACTCGATATGCTAATAGAGCCACGCAGTGGTTTATAAATAACGCAGAACAGGCTGGTGACATTTTACGAATAGCTCACAATATATCGTTTTCACAGATACCCTTGGACACTATTTCAAGTGGATCTTATCCAAGTTGAGCAAAACTGTTACAAAATTAAATCAGTTTTCTTGAATAACTATTTTCACAATAATAGGGAGCGTTAATTTAAAAAAGAAAATAAACTCTTTTGCACAATTTTCGCAGGCAACCAAGTTTTGTCGTCAGGCTGATAAAAGACTAAACAAATTCTTATATTATATACAAGTAAAAGCAGTAGTTGTCAAAAGTAGAATTTTTTGCGTCTCATTTTTTTGCATTCAATCCGGCTTCAACACGGGTTTCCTAGCGAGTCGGGGCAAGGTCGTTCCTGGTTGTTTCACTATAAACTGTGTCTCTGGAGTCAATAAATGTGTGTTTATTTTTTTTATTTACTATACGGCACAAGTTTCTTTCACAATATTAAATATAACATGATAATCAGTTCAATTATACAAAAAAAGAAACAAAATTAAAACATGGAAGTATTAAAAGAAAAATAACAAGAATAGTATATGTACATATATGTATGTAAGCATACAAAAGATAATATTAAAAAGTCGATATGTTATGAACATAAAATGAGTTAACAGCAAATCATTAAGCGTAAGTAGCTTTTGCAAATTAATCGTTAATCGTTACTATAGAACATCATGAAATATTTATAAAGAGTTGATTCGAATTTACAGTGACTCGAGTTAAAAATATCAATTTGTGTTTTTAATATTAATAATAGTATTATTACCATCATATATAACTTCTTTAGCGTCATTTTCATAATATTATACCTCAAAGGCGCTTTACAAAGTGATTACTCAAAAATCAATTTCATTTTAAATAAAAAAAGTATTGTTTGAGTTAAACAATTAACTTTCTAATCACATGCTAGGGATTTATTCAAATGATTTAGAGAACAAGTGGGTTTTAAGTTTTTTTCAAAACATCACTTCACTTTCACAGTTTCGCACTTATGCTAGGAAAGCGTTTTACGCAGAGCCTGCGACCGCCAACGCGCGTTCACAAAAAAAAGGAAGAGCTGTTTTCCCTCTGTTGCAACAAATTTACACCTACCTTACTCCCTAGGAAGAAAATTCATCCTGTCTACGAACATTTGGACATACTCAAGAATTGTTTATACGAAATTTCGTTCAATTTTACGAGTTAATTGACATAATGATATAAAATCATGGTTGAAAACACCTAGAATTTATTGAGTCTCCCACCTGTCTGACAATGTTGGCCACGATGAAACCCGGTCACTTGTGAAAATTTTAAATAAAGTAGAACAACTACACACGGTACTTTTATTAACATAATTCAGATAGTTTTAGTTATGGACTATTTAGTAAACATAATTAGAATGGTACAAATCTATGAGGGTTTTCGAATATCTTGCATATTCTATTATCAACTGTTTTATGAAATAATGTTCTCACCTAGAATCGAACCCGCAACTTTTCATGCGTGAGTCGAGCGTCTTAAACACTTCACCTCGCAGGCCGTGCTCTCATGTAAGAACAGAGCCTTAAACCCACAAACATGCGTACATTTTTAAAAATAACATCAACATGATACTAATCCGTGATATACAAAAAAAAAATACAAAGCTTGCACACATTCATTCTATAATTAACATTATATTTGACGCGTTTTACAGTAAAATGAATAAAATCTACTGAAAATATGTATACACTATAACGATATTACGTAACATTGTATTTTAGTCTTACACTCGGTAGAAACTATTCTCTCCGCTGGGTATAAGACTCCATCTGCATTCACAATGCAGTTTATATGGACTATAACACAAGGCGGGTTGGCCCACAAACATGGACCGCATAGTTTATTCATGTACCCCAGCGAGTGGTGAGTCTAGCCCTAATAAACCATCAAAGCGACCAGGAGGCTAGAAGTTAGAGGAGGTGATGCTGTTGGCCCGACGGACTATGCTCTCGGGCGAAAATTCCACTTAGTCTAATGGGACACCTTGTCCCGTGCTCCCTGTCAACCTTTGCGCTCCTGGTGCGAGATATTTATTACTGTATAATCGTACCAAACACTAAAAACTCATTGTTAAAAAAATCAACGTCAGCTTGATGTTATAATTAAAATGCTTGCATTGACGGTTAAGAATTTTGGTTTCAGTTATCGAAAAGATTATAATGATTAAATGTAATTAACTTAAGCCTACATCACTATTGTAATGGGCCTCCTGGTTTGTTGTTAAGCAAATTTTAATATTATAAATTTATTAATTAATCGTGGCCAAATATTAAGAGTTGCAACTTAGTGTTATTTTTACATTCATCGAAAAAGTAAATGAATATTAAAGCCTCATTTCATATTTATTTAAATCTTCATATTATGACAATTAAAAAAATACAATACTGACATTTACAAGACTAACTAAGGTCAATAAATACGGGTCGTATTTTTATTTCTTCTGATAAAATGACTCGAAAATGCAAAACTGTTGACTTTTGACAGTGAAAAATAACGACTGTGAAGACATTTAAACGAAAATTTTAATTAAGCAAGAATTTTTTTGTATTCTGAGTCTTTATATTAAATTTTCAGTTCACCGCGTCTAGCAATCAACCAGTTCGCAATACTTCGCGGCACTTTCAAAGTTCAGGCGCTAGGCGTTACCAGTGTCCGTTTGTCTGACAGTTATAAACTCAACATCTTTCCAAGTCCCTCTGGAGATAGGACGCTCAAAATCGGCGAATGGGGATGAGATGGGGAAGCAAATGGAGGAAGTGGAGGGTGGACAGCTCATGTCTGCTAATAAACCCCCGCCACTGATCGGGATTATAATATTACTATCGTTGTTCGATCAGAACTTTTCAGTAAAATGTCATAAAACAGTATGTGAATTTTTCATAATGCGATAAAAATTTCTATAGGGTTTCCAAAATATATTAATTCGAAAATACATGAAGTATTTTATATTTTAATTCAAATTATTATATTAATAAACAAGGCTAATTACCTATTTAGGCTGGCGCTTTTGTTTGAAAATTGATGTCTATAACAATTTATTTATTTATTATGTATACGGCCTAAGCCAATTACAACAATTATATGAAGAAACATATATAAAAGAAGTGAACATTAAGAACATGCAACTATGTAACAGAGATAAACAAGGCCAGTATTATAATGGTACGTAATATATTCATAAACACGATAAACATATAAGACCACAAGATAAACCATGTCAATCCATCTTCATCCCATACTGTTTTAGTGGCGAAGAGATCTACAAAAAGCTGGAAGATCTATCACAAAGATTTTCAAGTTGTGTTACGAATTGACTAATCTTCATAATGGGTTATTGAAACAAAAGTTTCTCTTAGAAGATTTGTTAAAAACCGATTTTGACTTCTGGATTTAATGAATATAAACTTATGAATTCATATTTATTCTACTATTTCATATAATTCAAGGAAATAATTGTTATGTATAATGTAAAGTTTCAACTTTACTAACTATTCAACTATATGAAGAACTGTATATACGAGTATACGGCCATGCATTTGTGGGATAAGTATTTTTTTTGTGTTTTTCTAATAGTTTTTTTTTGTATTTGTAACTTATGTATACCCTTTGTATGATGTAAATAAAAGTTTATTATGGATTAAGAAATATTTTTTTCGAAAACTTACTGTACACAATATATACGAGTACCTGAGTATAGATTTTGATATTTAATTTTAAGTTAAATACTTAAATCCTATATACTCACAAAGTGAGATTTTTCTCTTCCAAAATTATTTCATCGACTACAAACCTTTTTTTTATTTGAGACGTATTTTGTAATTTATCGATGTTTTTTAATTTTTATAAATAATAATTTGTCGGCCTCGTGGTGTAATAATCAGTGCGTTTGCCTACCATGAGAAAGGTCTCGGGTTCGATTCCCGACATGGTTCATATGAAGTATTTATTTAAAAGGGTGTTTTCACACCAGAATATTTCATAGTCCCTGGACTAGTTCCCGAAGCGTAAGACTGATCATCTTACCTTCATGTAACAAAAATGATCAAGATACGCTGCGATTGGTGTACAAATGCAGTGCCCTATGTTCCATTAGGTGCGTAAAGGGAATTATGATGATGATGATGATTAATACAAAATATTGTAACCCTAAAAAATTACTTACAATTCATTTTAGAATACTACTACTACAATCGCGCAATTTCCCCCTGGGGGTAGGCAGAGAAAATGGCCCGTCACACGTCTATTCCGGCATACGTTTCTGGCTTCTTCCATATCCATATCCATTAATATATCTTGTTGCACATGCCTTTCGGTTCTGCCTGCTGTTGACATGACCAGACTTAAGATTTTGGTTTATTATTTTGGGATACAACACAACAACATTTAACGTAAAGTAAAACAATACTTTACCCTGAAATATTATAAAAAATAATTTAAAATTTACAATTCGTTGATTATAACTTGGAACTAACAAATAAAATAACGAAATTTAAAAAATATTACAAGTAAATTATTTTTTTTATTAGAAATAAATATTTGCGCTTTTATAATTTACCCATATAGAATATTTAAATTAAGGGTGCCATTTTCAACGAGTTGTAAATAACTTATTATTCGAACATGGGATTCAAATTGGAGTAGAGTGGGGTTCGAACTGCGGACGTCTGATCAGTGCGTATGCAACACAAGTCACGAGATGACAACCCGATAAAATTTGCCTTCCGCATACCGCCTCAAATAGTATTTTTTGATACAATGAATCACATTTTTAGACAGCACAAAACTGTTTCAAAATTAAATTTAAACTAAGTTAAATAACTTGGGTTTTTAAAACCACTTTCGTTTTATTATGTATGGAAAATTATAATTATTTTACTTAATTTTTAAATTATGTTCAAAATAAATTGAAATCTCAAAATAAAAAAATTTCTACTTCACAAATACCATGTAATTAATCGACAAGAATCACACATTGCCATTCAGTTATATTAACAGCAATGCATTTTGCCGAATTTAATATTGTCTACCCTTAAGCCAAGTGCCTACAGCCTTCTCATCCCCTATTCTCCGAATTCGTTAAGTTTATTTTCCCGAACAAGGACCGACCAGCCCAAAACTGGTATTGCTAATTTGAAATAACACCGCGAATAAGGAAACTTATTACGTTTAAATGGCATGCCGACCCCCACCACTCGCTTCTCACCCCTAAGGGAGAGGTAGGAGTGGGGAGGTTTAAATTAAATTGCATTAAGCATAGACTTTTCTAGCGAGATTTATACCAGGATTAACTATCTTAGTCTTCTGCTCGCATAACATGGGTCAGAAAATGCTACAAGATTCTGTGCAAGATTAACCCGATTAATGTTAATATTTTTTTTTAGTTTGCCCTAATGTTTGTGGGCAATGATTTAATTTCATCTCCTGGGGAGTTTTTAAGAAAAAAATATTTCAACTGAAATAAAAAACATTTTAGAGAAGAGAATATGGAGGTTTAGGCATTTAAAAGGGCTTATGACTTTTACGTGGTCAAAATAGTGCAGGCAATTGGTATAATAAACCAAAGTAGGGAAAGAAATGCCGAACACTCTTCTAATGGAATGGAAGGCCTGTTGACTACTGCCAATAGACCGGCTTCTCCTGAAGAGTTTTAGGTGGCAAATGCTGAGAAGTTCCTGATTGGCCCACTTTAGTATATCCTTCCTGATTCTCAACAGTTGGCTAAATTTAAAGTAATAGAATTACAGAAAAATCCACTTGTTTGAAATATAAACCTTGTTTATCATAAGCAAGTTTAATAATAAAGCAACTCCTATATAAAAAAAGGCTTATGACCTGAACGCAGAACACTCTGGTCACAACTGTCATCAGAAGTGATATGGTTGGCTTGGCCAATTTTATCCTTAGAAGCGGAGGTCAGTGCTATTCAAGCTCCTGACGTCACTGCAACCTGTGGAAATCCATTGTGACGAGCTCCTGTCTATAAAGAGCCTGGCTACTGTGTGGAAGGCGAGAGTTTACATTTTGTTAAATCTCCCCCTCCAAGCTTAGATCCGTATAGAATCGGGCTATTAGGTAGGGGGTGAACTCTTTAATATCCTCAGGTTTAACCAGTGGTCCCCCAAGGATGAGGTTCCTTTTAGATGCAAAACATTACATTCACTTATAATGTGGATAAGTGTTTCCTCATCTGCATTGCAGAATCTGCATCTAGAAGTTTCAGAAAAATGTATTCTAGCCAGGTGTTTGTTAAATCTGCAGTGCCCTGGGTGGGTGGGCTCTAGTGTTAACCTTCACTTGATTTTGGCTTAGGTCGAAGGCAAACTTTTGCGAGTACCCTTTCATCGTTTTCTTCGTGTAGTGCTGATCAGGTTTTTTTTTTTGTTAGAGCATAACGCTCTCCTTCCTGTCGAGAAATGGGTCAGAAAATGCCACAAGGTCATGTGCAAGATTAACCCGATTAATGTAAACATTTTTACTAGTTTGTCTTAATGTTTGTATAAAATGACTTAATTTTACCCCCAGAGGAGTTAAAAAGAAAAACACATTACAACTGAAATAAATATCATTTTAGAGAAGGAAATATGGAAGTCTAGGCATTAAAAGGAGTTATGACTTGGACGCGGCAAACTCCGGTCACAACGTTACCGTCATCAAGCAGATGTGATACGGTTGGCTTGTCCATGTGCTACGGATACCTCCAGAGAGTTTTTAAAATCGTTCTATTTTTCAACAAAAATATTGACCAAGATCCCAAGCCTGTAATACTGTTAACTGTTTGTCTATTTGTTGTTGTGTCTCTTTGTTTATTCAGTATTTTTATTTCACTCCACTTTTTTGCTTTGCACTTGCCTGTTTTTCTGTAAATACTGATTTTCAATAAGCTTCACGATCAATAGATTTTTAGAGACAAGATGTGTGTTGTTAATCGCATAACAATACGTAAATTGCAACTTGTCAATAATCGTTTTGTCAAATGATAACTCCTCTTGTCAACTGCAAGACTGCCGGTTATCTGTCACGGTGCCGAAAACGTATTTCATAAGCTTATGCGCAATGAGGAATTTTAGTGTTACGGGGAATTGGAAATAAAAAAAGTTCTTACACGCGGTAAAAAAAAAAAGCATTTAATTGTACTGCAAAGATTCTAGAAAACGCATGAAAAAAACAACAAAAATGGTTTTAATAAAAACGTACTTACTATTAATTGATTGATTTGGTGTTTATTTTGTAGAACTCCATATTTAAACTTATAATATTAGCAATCAAACACTGATTTGAGTCTACTGAACACTTTATTATATTTTTACAAATGTAAAACATATAAAAACAAAAGTTTCGTGACAATTGTTTCGTACGTACTTACTATTTTGAAACGTCACAGGTTCAGGATAATAATATTCAATCAATTTTAGCTTTCTTATGTGTTGTAATATATTTTAGGATTCTGGGTGCTCATGTTTTTTAAGGTTTAGCGTGTTTTGACACATACAGGGTTCTATTTTTAAATGTCAGAAAAATTACATGACTTGAACTCGTGACGTCACGGGGTGTACAATATCAAAATCAGAAACTTTAAAGAATCATTGTGATCATAATTCGGTACACAAAAATAATTATTTTTGTTTTATTTATTTTTAATTAAATTTTAATTTTAATAAATTTGATGAATAGTAATAAAAAATAGAATGGGTTTGTTACAATATTTGAGTTTGTCAAAATGTTTGAAGACAAAATACTGGATTTGCTTGGAATTGTTTTCAGGCGTTGCCTAGTTTGTGAAATAATTCAGTCAGATGAATCTTTTCACAACAATAAATGTTTCACTTTTTTAACTTCACTAAAATCAACAAATAGAAGAATGAAAGAAATATGGATGTTTAAACATAGGCAAAATGGTGAATGTTACACAGTGTGTAAAATGGCCACTTAAACTAGCCATTGACAGGTCATAAGCCTTGTAAATGCCTAGACTTCCATATTCCCTTCTTTAATGTATTCTTCATCCCTGTTCTAGTTTGTCAAATGGGTTTGATAAATACATTTTTTTGTTTACTTTTATTACTATTTTTATTGATCAACAAGTGCTTTGGATAATCGTTAGTTTAAGAAATTATAAATCAACCTTAACTAATCACAAAAAGGTCATGACGTTAAAATTCAGTGATTAATCAGATTTATACATTTTACGATGAAAATACTCTAATATATTTTCAAACAATTATAAATACTCGACAATCGAAAGTTTATCGAACAATAAATTATATCGTTTTGAACTTTTACAGATTACCTTGCGTAATTTAATTTCCACAAGTAAAGCTCTAACGGTTAATTGGTTCAAGGGGCGGAAAATAATTCACCTGAAGTTTAAAAGGGTCATGTTTCGCTGTATGTGAGCGTCCACGAGAAATTTTATTTTTGTGTTTCGTATTAGCAGTAAAAAGATTTACGATGCGAATACTGATGGATGCAAAAAACGACCGAGAGACATGGCATGACCAAATCCAACAAATACTCGAGTATGGACATGTTAAGAGCAAACGCGGTCTAACTTATCTTTATACAAACGTTTTATCGCTAGATTATGGCATGAGAGCAGTTATTTTATTTACACAGTTTGAATGTTTACCATTGGTGTGTCCCAATTTTTTTTCCTAGTAAAATGGCTACATAATGCAGAGCCAATTCTACCATAAAAAACTCAATTATCTCATATTTTTTTTATTTGAAGCACTTGTGGTGGTCTCAGCATATCCCGCCATCGCTCGAACAACGGCGAATGGGTCCACCCTGCAGAGCCTTAGAGTAGCGCGTTATTAGAGCTTTTCAGGCGTTCCCATAGGCTCCAGGCTCTTTGGCAAAGTAGGGCAGCGAAGGTGTTTACCCATTCAGCAGGAAACATTTCGGAGGCACTGCAATACCTAGGCAGTCCGAATAATTGCCTGTATGAATTTTTATACGTGATCCTTAATTTATTCCATGCTGCTTGCGTATAATCGTTTCATAGTTCCGCTGCATGCGTGGACGTCAAATACGATATAAAGCTAATTTTCGTCACTTCGTTTTTGCACTGAAAGAAAAGTCTTGCTCGCATAGAAGCCTTGACATTGATGGCTTTTCTCTGTTTCTCTATGTCTTGATGATATTGTCAAGTTTTTTTAATAAATCATTTACAGTTAGAGCTGGGATAAACCCTTAAAAGCACCCAGTTTTATCTACCTTCTTTGGACGTAGGGAATATAAATATGAAAAATATATTTTTTAAATGCAAAAGTTACGGACACAGATCATTTTATTCTGATCTGTTTCTTAAAAAAAAACGGGACAAATAAATCTCGAATTTAGTTCGGTGCAGTTGTCTTTTTTTGCATAGTATTGGGAAAAAATTTACGAGAAAGTGGCGGGGGCACACAATATAATATAAATTAATAAATATAGAGCAACCTCGGTCTGTATAGAAGGCCAGCGTGATAAGGTGATGAAGCGTTCTATCCTCTTTACCTGTTTGTATTAGTATTTTATTAGCATCACAACAGACCTAAAGGCATATTTAAAGTTATCCAATAAAGTACAAACAATTTATGCTTGAACATCTTCAGATTTTAATTTTTGTGATCTAATCGGAAATGGAAACCGAAATACCCAAACCTACGGCAAACGACTTTGCTCAGCATCACAGAAACCATGATTTTTTATTTTATTTATTTTTATTAGATGATTCAACATACTCATTCATATTCAATTTGCAGATCTTCGTCGATACAGTTCTACATACATATCTTTTCAATAACAGAATAACACAGAATAGATAGAAATTTGTTTTACATTTAAGGGGTTTTTAAAAAACATTTATTTCACGAAATAATTTGTAAACGTGTATTTATAGATTATTGTATTTAAAAGTTGATTCCTAAGAGGTAATTCGTAATAGTTGTAAAATAATCATAAAATATATTTACTTTGCTGTTTCTGTAGTAAATGTCATATTCCCAATACATAGGGGCTAAAGGTTTATAGTATGAAACATTGTTTAAAAATGAAGGCAATTTCAATACTTATGTCTAAGTGTATGTATCTTAATGTCTAAGTGTTCTCAATTTAGCATTTATTTTATCATTAAATCCAATAAAACGTTTCGTGTAAATCCAAACTTTAAGAAATGAAGAAATACTGACGGTAAACCTTATGAAGAATCTTGAATGATGCACAGTGTGTAGAGTGATCACTTAAACTAGCAAATGACAGGTGATTTGCAATTAAAGTACCCTTGACTTCATTTTCAAAAATGTTCTCAATCTATGTTAAAAGTTGTTATACTAAATCCATTTATTGTTTATCCCCAAATAAGATTTGAAAAAATATTTTGATATTTTTAAAAACATAGGCAGAATGTCATGTATGTATTATTACAAAAATCTTAAAGTGGAGTACTTTAACATTTTTTTTACTGCTGCGCCGTAAAAATAAAAGAATAAGCACCCTACCCTCATAATAAAATTAAAGATCAATTTTCTGCTTTGTATATACTACTGCTCTGCCCTGTGAACCTTAATCTCTTGAAGCCCGAGATGAACCTGGTCACCAGAAAAACTTACTCTCTCTTTTTAAATCATAAGGGTAGTGACATGAAAGCAAAACGATATTTTTTTCAAAACTATTGTATTTATATATTAAATAAATAACGGGACATGTATTTAAAAGATGCATTATAAAATACATTAACTATTCATAGGTTTATTTAATGAAATACTGTCATACTCAAATCATTTATTTAAATAACATTGCTATTAAATACAAAAAAGATGAATAACTGCATGCTATTTTTAGTAATTTACACTCAAGGATTTTTGACAGACAAAACAATCATTAACATCTCACAAAAAATGCTCTGTGCAGCTTTTGCGGTTAAAGGATATACTAAAAAGTTGTTCTAGTATTGGAAAAAATAAATACCCGTCCAATAAATACAGTCCACATATGCGTAGCTAGGGAAGCTAGAGGTTAGGTGCTAACATATAAGAAATGATGACAAAATCTTAGTCTCAACAAAGCCTCAACGGAAAAAAAGAACTGTATGTAAAATAAATTTAAACGCCTGCTCTTGGGTGACTTTTTCCTTCCAATTTATCTCTCACAAACAATAAAACTCCTGAGTCATCAAGTTACTTTTTCATTGTTTTGTATCATTAATAAAGCTAGTTGAGTTTACAAGAGGGTTTTTTGCTGTGAACGCTCGCGTATTTGTCAGTAATAATTTAGTCTGTGGCGTTTCCATTAATCAAATATTACAGACGAAGAAAATATCGTGACACTTGTTAATTTATTTTCTTTATACAGAGAAACTAAAAGATCGGTACTGAGGTGCCAGATATTTTGCGCTGTTCTTTTCTATCAAAGGGAGGCAGCGTAGATTTTTTAACCCATGGCTTAGGTTAACGACAAGGATACACAACAAGGATTTATTTATAAACCATTACGGATTTTTTCTTCAACAAAACAATTAAATTTTAATTCATACTCTATTAATGTTTATGATAATACTTTAAAAAAACTTTTGTAATGGTTGTCTGAGTCTTTATTTAGTTTTGTCTGGTAGTTAATACCATCACTTCACTCTCTGATTTATTAGTCTTTATTAGTATCGACTGTCCTCGTCTCGTTTTAGAATGTTGTATGTGATATTTTTCTGGTATTCTCGTATTGTGTCCGAGTTTATTACATTGTTTTTAAGTTTGACTTATTTATCTACAATTACGAGTATACAATAAATTTTAACGAATCTAGTAAAAAAAAAATTACTTACATTTAATTGTTTAGTTTTTTGATGAGTTTTTTGGTTGGTGTTAGATAAGGAAGTTCACATACTATTATTTTATATTTTTTTTTGTTATTGAAATCTGTTTTTTGTCATTTTGGTCTCTTATTTTCCGTAGTTATAACACATATTAGACCTTCAACATACTGTCAACCTTTAATTTTTTTTAATTGTATAACGCATTATTTTTTTTTATACAATTTACCTTTTTACATCTTTCAAATATTTGTTAATAATTATTGGTTTAACTGTCTGTAAAAAAATATTTAAACTAAAAACTTAACTGTAATTAGTTGTGTGGAAATATATTTCATAAAATATTTTTCGTGAAATTTATATTTGAAACATAAACTTTGTAGTTATCTTTATAAATATATTTTTTCTGTACGTGTGATGTCACTGAACTCCTCCTAAACGGTTTAACCGATTGAAGTGCGATTTTTGTCAAAATGTAGATCTTTGCGCTGCGCGTGTTCGTAGACATTGAAATTTTCAATCGAATCTGCAAAAAAAAGTTAGGTTTATAAATCATTTTTTCATCGACCTACCAGGGTTGCATTCGACAAGAATACATATACAAAAACCAATGGAAAGATGTTGTTTTTTGTGTATAAAAAAAAAGTTTGTGTTTGGATGTTTACAAACAACATTCGCTTTTTAAGGATCCCAATCGGATTCATTCCAAACATAACTTACAATTTTTTCCCATTTGTTTCTTTTTCCTGGATTTTTGGTAATACTTCTATAATATTAACTGAAATTCAATACATTTTTGAAAATCGCATTCATTAATAAAGTGCAATCTTGTCGATGAGAAGAGTCGAGTTTGACATTTGTTAAAAGAATTACATATTAAAATAATATTTATTTATGTTTTGGAACTCAACCATTAATAAATACTAGGGTATCGACTTAAACTCAGTATTGGAATATTTTTAATTTTTAGTTTTGGAATTCAATCATAAACAAGTACTACCTAGTACCTAGGTACGTATTAATCAATAAAAGGCCTTTTTTCCAAGCTTACAGCAGGCAAGCCAACGTTCGGGCAGGACAACGCCTGTCAGGTCCGCTATTTCATTATAAAAATAAATGTAAAAAACCTTTTTTTTACCCTTAAAAAAAAATTCTACCGGAACGACATAACAAAATAATTGACTTTAGATGTAATATTTTGTAATCGCTGTTTGAAAAAATAGGATAGAAGTCATTAGTTAATCATATCTTGATAAAAAAGCTTTTGTAGCTTTGAAACCGGTTGGTAGAAAAAAATTAAACAGCGATTGAAAGCGAAGTTGTTTTATATTTCGGTAGTCAGATGGCAGAAAATACCATCTGTAATTTTCATAAATTTTTAAAACAAAACAAACAAACAAACCATCACGCCGTTTCCCCGTAAGGGTAAGCAGAGAGGATAGAACGCCACAACACTCTATCTTTGCATACAGATCTCGCTTCCTCTACATTCATACATCTTCTCATGCACGCGCGCCGATTATTCCGACTTTTGACATGTCAATCTTTAAGTATTTGTTGGATTTGGTCATGCCATGTCTCTCTCGGTCTTCCTCTATTTTGACATCCATCAACATTCGCATTGTAAATATTCTTAGCTGTTCTCTCGCTGTCCATTCGTTCTACATTTCCAAACCAGCGCAGAGCTCCTTTCTTGATTTTGTCGATAATGCTTGTCTCAGCCTTACATAATGTACGGATCTCAACATTTGTGCATCTATCGTACATGGTTTTACCACAAATTCGCCTGAGAGATCGAATTTCAACAGCATTCAGCCTACTTTCATCCCTGTTTTTCCAAGTCCATACTTCGCTCCCATACATCAGGGACGGGACCAGGACTCCGTTGTGAACTGCCAATTTTGCCTCTTGTGACAAGCATTTATTTGCCAAGGTCGATTTAAGTGCACCGTTAACTCTGTTCCCGGCACTCACCCTCTTTTCAATATCTTTCTCAGTCATGCCATCCCTAGTGAACATACTTCCCAGATTAAATGTTCAGAAGAGCTAAAATACGTCTTTAATCCATAACTACAATATTTTAGTGTTGTTTTTCAATAATGAATTACCGTTCTAAATTACGCTGATTTTTTAATATTATTCTTCGTGTATTTAATGAAATATTAATTAAAACTATTGAAAACTTCAACACAGACAAAAATACAGATTGTCCCTTCTGCCATCTGAATACTGATTTTTTAAAATGTATTTTCCATTTCGCATGTCAGAGAAACTAAGTGTTGTTCATTTAAAGAAAAGAAATTTAAATAAAATAATACAACGGAAAAATATTAACTGTCGCACCCTGTATATGAACAATTGAATAGAAGTGATAGAAACTTGTAGGGAAATATAACAACAGATTGGTAAAAGGGAAAAGTTTTAATTTGATCTATTCAATCTGAAGAATTTCTCGGAACTCTTCGAGCGACTAAATTGTTTGGGCACTGTTTCAATTAGGGTGAATCGAAAATATTGTCCCCAGACGGCGGGAGATAACAAACTGCACAACTAAATAACAAATCTTTGGAATTTATTGCGCAAACAAGCTCATTTAATTTTGCCGCATAAATTTAAACCTAATATTAAATGTATTATTGTTATCAAAAACATTTTTCACTTTGTGGTATGACATTTTACACTTATATTTATGTTTATAAATTTGTATAAACAACTTTAATTTTGAGTCACTCTTTGACCGGTTTCGAGGTTACTACCTCATCGTCAGGAATTAAACTTACTTATAATTACACGCGTTGTTATTTATACTATAAACGATTGTATGAAAGAGACAGAAGAATGAAATAGCAGAATATAAAAATGAAAAAATTTAGAAATTTTGCATTTTCAATCGTTCTAAATTGTATCAACAAGTGATTTTTGTTGATACAATTTAGAACGATTAAAATTACTAAATCCATTAATTAAAAACATCAAATAATTAATTATCAATTAATTTTAACTTCAAGTCCTCTTCTAAAAATATTCCTGTTATGATTCAATGTATCTTCTTTCTCTCTCCTTCTTTCATTTTTTTGTTTCTTTCATAAGATGTTTTATGACATAAATAGCAACGCTTGTAATTATAATTTAATTAATTTGTGACGATGAGGTAGTAACCTCGAAAGCGGTCGTAGTGTAACTCAAAATTAAAGTAGTTTATACTAATTTAAGAACATAAAAGTGTAGTATTTAATCTATTAACACTTTGATCTCTAAACATGGAACACGTAGAGTTTTTACAAATTTTCACAGTACAAATTCGTACCGTCATTGAATTACAATATAAAAAGTGGTTATTTTTACAATACGACAGTAAACAAACCTGAAAAAAATTTGAAAAAATAAGTCATTTTTTTATTTAACACTTCTAATAGGTACATATAAAGGCGGGCATATTGCCTTAAAGCAATTATTAAAACAAAAAAAATATTTTTCGTACTTTTTAATTTTTATATGAATTTTAATGATTTATTTTTACACAATATGTTAGCGTGTTCATTGAATGAAACCATTGTGTTATAATATGTGCAAATAAACTTTTCATGCTTTTTTTTCTTATTATCAACAGTATATTATTGAAAGTGTTTATTTCTACATACTTTGTATTTTTTGTAAAGTACACGGCACTGCGTGCCGTGTTTATTGATATTGAACACCAGGCCAAATGTGTACCATCCTGACGCGTCAGGGAGCAAAGAGTTAACAAATCGTTCATCTTCGTACCAAGATATCGTCATCATCATTACCGCCTTTTCGCACTCAGTGGTGCATAGAGCACTGTATTGGTAAACCAAATCCCGCGGAGTTCACTCATCAGTTAAATGAAGATAAGGTAATCATACTAAGGCTTCAGGTAAATGCCCAGAAACAATTAAATATTGCGGTAAATAAATCTTTTAAAATAAGTATTTCACGTCCACCCTGCAATTAAATATGTGAACCCAAGAATGAATGACGAAAATGCCAACCACTACAAAACAAGGTGGAATTTTCTCCACTCGATTTTTTTATTCAGGATCTTTGGCTGAGAGCGACAATTGAGTTAAAAATACTTGTTCAGGATTCTGGTTCTATTTCACAGGAGATACTTGATTTTATATCCGACTGGACACAAACAATGAATATTTACTTACTAAAAACTAAATGCCACCTTTTTAACGCCTTTACAACATCAAGTCTTCTCTACATAAACAAATATTGGCACATCACTAGGACCCAAAACAGCAGAGTACCGAGTTTTAAGAAAAGATGTCTAAAAAAAAGTAGGTTTGCGGTAGTTTGACTTCGTAAAAAATCAAAAAAACAAGAGAACAGATGAAACAAACCTTGGTAACAACTCATCAAGCGGAAGTGATACAGTTTGCAATTGCCTGCAGATAGCCTTAACCACGCATGCCTATTTTACAAAGCATCAAGTTCTCGACGCCTCGGTCGGCCTCAGCTGACTATTCGTCAGCAGTTCATGTCAAATCTACCGGGCGTGAACCTGACTTTGGGGTTGTACAGAAGTTGGCATCCGACAGAGGCCTGAAGGCTATTTATGGGCATGAGATGCTTTATTGGCTTTAAGTATTTATATAATTCTTTGAACATTATGTTAATAGTACACTGGTGGACTTATTGAGAAATGACAATTTCTTCCAACCAACCAAAAAAGTTAATTTTGTTTTTGTTATTCAATAAGCAAAAACTATTTAATGGGAAATAAAAATAAAAATGCTTAAGATGTGCAAAAATAGAAATATTTTTTTAATCAACAGATTACAAGAGGGATAGAGAAAACCTTAAGGAAGGGAAAATGGAAGTCTAGGCATTTAAATGACTTATGACCTGTCATTGGCTGGTTAAAGTGGCCATTTTACACAGTTTGTAACAATTACCATTTTGTCTATGTTTAAACGTCTTAATTTTTTCAATTCTTCCATCTAATTAACGATTCATCTGACTAAATTATTTCACATACTAGGCAACGCCTGAAAACAATTTTCCCATTTTTAAACTTTTTCATGATCCAGTTGGTTTTATTCTTAAGGTATCATTATTATGAAATTCAATGTATTTATATAAAATAGCAGTAAGGGTAGAGAATTAACAATTGTATGACAGTGAATTCATAATTGACAGCAATCAAACTCATGAAGGATGGGACCGTAAAAATAATGTTTATCCAATAATTAAACTCATTAAACTCTTAAAGGTCACTGGATATTTCAAATTTGTGGATAAAAGTAAAATAAAAAAAGATTTCTAAAGGTTTTCATGTGGATTACTTTAGCGTCTTAGTGTTTATTTGTAGAACTACAGATTATAATTTTAATATTAAAATTAAACACTGATTTGAGTATATTAAACATCGTTTATTTTATTTTTAAACACAAAAACTAAAATTCGAACAATTGCTCCGCCTTTTTAAGGTATTTTTAAACGATTATGAAAATTTAATGAACTGCAGGTCGTTAATTCACTAAAACACTTAAAATTATTTTACAATATACCTTACCTTAAGACCATTTAGTTTTCACATTTGTTTGAAAATGTCCTAATAAGGCAAAAAAATCCGAATTTCCGAATTTTTATTTTTGTGTTAAAAAATAAAACAAAAGATTTTAATTAGGCTCGAATCAGTGTTTGATCTAAATATTAAACTGACGTAGATTTATTTTCAGATTAAAAAAGGTTAAACACCACGTCTGCGTAATGAAAGATCGTCGCTTATTCTATCAATTACACCTCATGAAACAAATATGGCGCTTTATTACAGATATAATTCATCTAGTTTATGTAGGTAATTGTCAAAGTTAGTCTAAGTAACTCGTGCTTCGGTTCAAGCTGCGAAAAAGTTTTCTTTAAACAAGTTCTTAAACAAGGCGTTGATTCTCAGCGTTCGTCTTTTTAATTTGTCTGTCGGTACAGCCATAAAAGCGCCATTCGTCGGCGGAGGGTATAAAATTTACAAAGCTCGAAATTTGCCTGCTATGGTAGAAAGTTTAGGCACAAGTACATTAATGGCGGTTGCCAAACGTGTAGTAGTCTCTCACTATGCTTTGTTTATGCGCCAAACATTTTTACGAGCGAAAATATGAATGCGGCACTTTTATTTATACTGTAATCGGTCTTAGCTACTCCTTTCCTATGCCACCCCCATACTTCAGTAGATTCTGATTTACACTTAGAGTCTAGCCCGTCGAGTCTTGGTCAAAAATCCCGATAGAAAACCAAAAAATATTTCGTCCGTTGAAATTTTATTTTACATAAATTTTAATCATAATAATTTTGATATGAATGGTTGATATCTAATGATAATGAGCCAAAAAATATAGTATGTTACAATTAAAAACAGTTGTATCCTATGGAATATATTTTTTATGTGCTCAGCGTGATGTAAACTAAAATGACATTTTATTATTTATATTAAAATTATTTATCTTTGGGTTCAAAGATTTAACAAAATGTTTTAAAAAAAATTTATATAACCCCTTACCGACTTTTCTATGTCTACTTGTTTTGAGACGTACCCGTCTCTTCGTATGCAAAATGCAAAACCCACTATACACCTTCACCATAGTTGTTGCACAAAAATATAAAACCAACACGACATGTTAATAATATTATGTATCTTTTTTGGGTGATACCGTGTATGTTGGATTTGATCCGACGTTTCGGCTACCATTGCAGGAGCCATCTTCAGGGAAAACTGGAAAACTGTTTTCCCTGAAGATGGCTCCTGCAATGGTAGCCGAAACGTCGGATCAAATCCAACATACACGGTATCACCCAAAAAAGATACATAATATTGATAACAGTGACCGTGAAAACCTTCGCACCTATTTAACACGACATGTTGTTTGAGAAATAGTTGAAAAAAAGGGTAGAGGGGTTGGAGGCAGGGGGTGAGCTTAATAAGTTAAGGGTGAACATTACCTGACAAGAGACGGGTACGTCTCAAAACCGGTAGATATAAAAAAGTTTTTAAGTGGTTATATAAAAATATTTAATAACATTTAGAGACATTATTATATTAATTTATCATCATTTATTTATTAACCATTTCAGCGGCGTATATTTTTAAAGAAGTATAAAATACTAAACAAAAACTAAAAACAAAACATGTATATAAATAAAATGATAAAAAAAATTCAGTGGCAAATATAAAAAAAAATTCAAAAACATTAATACCCATTACTCTAGCATTCGAGACAAAATAACGATAAAAAAAACATTTTGGAGTAACAGAGCCAATGTATAATAATAAATAATTTTCTTTACATTAAGGTAATCAACGTCAGAGACAGTAACATAAAGTTAATAATTACAGCTTGGAAAAGAAATTACTAAAAAGCATAGATTTTCATTTCAATATAAATATATTAAATAAATTATTTTAAGATTACCACAATTTGCGTATGTAAAAACTTCTGCTTTTTAAAAATATTTTTTAAATGTGATGTACATAAAATAATACAAAAAACTAAAATAATAATTTTATGTGAAAGAAATTGATATTGCTTCGATTAAATGCAGCGGTTGGTATTACAGTTAATTATAAATAAGGCAGTTCTCTAACTTGAAGTTATTTTACCTTCATTTTTGAATATTCTTTATTTAAAATGTATTCGAATAAATTCGTATATAATAGTACATAAATAAACAAAAGTGGTTGTAAAACCAAAAGGCCGGGGATATGAATTACTTTAACACAGTCCTTAAAACGGAATTCCTCTGGTTAAATTCCAAAAAAGCTACCACATCTCGACTATGAGGGCTGTAAAAGTCACGTTAGGCATAAAATGCCAAGGGTTTGATACAGGACCTCCTTACTTCTTATGCTCTCCTGGCACTCGCGTTTTTATTGTTGATAAATATTTAAGCAATCCATCTAGCATCCAGGCCGTTCGTAATTTCGGGGATAATTTAACGATTGTGGACACTCGTAATTTATCCTTCGGGAGAACTACCCCTATATAGGAAACCATCCCTAGCCCTAGAACACAGATATGCTTTATCACCTCTCCCGAGCCTGAATCAACAAAATGCCTCCGAAAGATATTTCTCCTATTCCTCGCGCGATTGTTGCTCAACAAAAACCGCCCGGCTGATTTATGATCCAGATAATACGGAAATGAAATCAAATTCCGTTTTAATGAATGAATTTAACCCCCATCCGGAGTTTGCACAATAACTACAAAGGGTTTATAAACCCAAATAAGGTTGTTATCTGGAACAATTATTGTTGACCACAGTAATTTATCTGTTCTGCGGGTTTTATTGTTGTTTCTCAAGTCTGCACAGTCTAATAGTATTTCAATTGGTTATCTCCTTTGACAAATTGATATCGTAGAGGAAACATTCATTAATCAGATCTCTTTCTCATAAAACTTCTTTTCATTAAGGTTAGTTAATATTTTTTTTCTACATCTGTGAAAAAAATATAAGAATAGCATATTTACTCAAATATAACTGGAAATCCTAATCCTGCGAGGTGATTTAAGACCGGAATAAATTGACAAGTCTAGTTGTTTATTTCATTTCGATCAAATAGTAAATAACCGTTCGGTTGCTTTTGTAAAGCAAGAAGAACACCGACAAAAAACAGTACACGAGATAAAGGGGCACCGGCAAAGGCCGCCCCTTTTTATACAATTTAAAAATGTTAATTTCACATTTACGTGATGAGCCCATTTGGCTACTATGCATAAAGCCCAAATTTTAAAAATGTATCGAATTAGATAGTTTTATAGAATGCGATTAAAAATTAAATACTCAAACCATCATTCGAACATAAACTGAATTTTCTATTTATTTAAATTTATTTCAACAGAGAGGGAAAACATTTTTGAGAAGAGATATGGAAGTCTAGGCATTTACAGGGCTTATGACCTGTCATTGGCTGGTTTAAGTGTCCACTTTACACACTGTGTAACATTCACCGTTTTACCCACATTTCGACATCTACATTCCTACATAAATTACCTATATTCACCTATATTCCTACTTACATCTAGCTCTTTAACTTCACAAACATCAACTAATGAAAGAATTGAAGGAATATAGATGTTCAACTATGGACAGAATGGTGAATGTTACACAGTGTGTAAGTTGGCCACTTAAACCAGCCATTGACTGGTCATAAGCCCTGTAGATGCCTAGACTTCTATATTACCTTATCTTAAATGTTCTTTATCTCTGTTGTAATATGTTAATACTTGTTTAGTTTATAACAGCATTTATTGATATTTGTACTGGCCGTTTACTTTTCTTTCCCATCATTTCTTTGACCCATTCTTATGTAATATAGTATAATACAAATTCGAAAATCTAATATCAATATGGAAGATTTTCAAAATTAGAAGATTTGGATTTAAAAAAAAAAACAGAACAGCATTTTTGACATATTACAAAGGATTGCATAAAAAATCTTGCATTTGTCGCGCGTCGTTGTTAAAGTTATCATAAATCATTATACAATTCATAGTGAATTTTATCATTCAGTACCTTAAATTGAAGAACATCCTCATCATATCAAAGGAAGGTCCATATTCCGTGTTCCTTTCCTTTCTTCAAATATTTTCAACCTTTTACAAAACTGAATGAAATTCGTTTATTCGCCACAGTCCGCTTTTCGTTTACAATAGTACCTTGATGTGAAAAAATGTAACTGCAAAAAATTGGATATGCCTCCCTCTGCATGCGAGGTCTTGAAGTCTTCGATTAATATGATCTACCTACCAGTTTCTACCTAATTAAGAAGAAGTGTTCCCCCAAGCTGTAGTGGCCCGCCTAGCAACATCTCACCATCACGTTCCCGAATCTTTCTTACACCCGTAAAAACTGAGATTGTCATTTTCGCGTTCAGTAATTGGGAAACTTGGCGAGATAAAGCGCGCCTGCCCCGAGTATAGGGTGTACGTGCTGCCCCTTCCCCCCCTCCCCCCACGGCATTCTACCGTCGCGCCTAATGACGTCGTTCATTTATAATATTCATAAGATGTATAAGATTTGCCATAAAATTCGCCTACTGCAGGCTGACCAATGAGGGCGCGGAACAGACCGGAAGAGAGCTATCAATTATGGATTCAAATGTAATAACATGGGGCTGCCTTGATACTGTTTTGTCGTTCAGTTCATATTTGTTCTTTAGATTAGAAAATGGAAGTCTAGGTGTATAGAAGCCTTGTGAAATGTCATTGGCTGTTTTAAGTGGACACTTTAGAGACAGTAACATTAACCATATTGGACATATATGAACATCCATATTTCTTCAATTCTTATATCTACTGACTAAAGTGAAGTTAAAGAGTTGAAATTTTTATTGATTGATTAGGTGTTTATTTTGTAGAACTCCATATTTAAACTTATAATATTAGCAATCAAACACTGATTTGAGTCTACTGAACACTTTTTTTTATTTTTACAAATATAAAAACAAAAATTTCGTGACAATTGTTTCGCCTTGTTAGGGTATTTTCAATCGAATGACAAAAATTAGTTTGAAAATGCCCCAACAAGGCGAAACGATTTCCACGAAATTTTTGTTTTAATATTTTTTATATTTGTAAAAATAATATAAAGTTGTCAGTAGACTCAAATCAGTGTTTGATTTCTAATATTAAAAGTTGAATTTTTTTTTGTTGTGAAGAGATTTGTCTGATTGAATTATTTCACATACTAGGCAACGCGTGTTCTAAGCTTTGCGTATGGAATTTTATCATTCTTAAGTCTGAGTTTTTAAACCTAACCCGATTTATTATTATCGGTCATTCCTCAAAATTGTTGGATCATCGCAAATATGGGATATTTTGAATAATTTTATTTCTGTCAATCAGTAAAAGTTTCTTGAAAATGTACGAAAAAAAAAATTTATAAAAACGCAATATTTTGAACAACGTCACTGGTTCATATGAACCAATTAATGAAATGAAAGCTATGAAGGATATCCGGTTAGCTTACCGAAAACGAACTAATCGGAAGAACTGACAGAGAAGAAGCTCTGACGTCACAAGCGCAGTTATTTCAAAAATACAAAAACAAAACGTACTAAAATCTCGGTCCGCTTTACGATTGCATACAGAGTTGCATTACCGCTATAGGCACATACGGCCCCATATTTTCCTTAAAAGTATTTTATGAAACGAATTTTCAAAGTAGTTATAGACATATCATTATGGCGAACCAGGAAGCCAAGGGCCCCGAACCTTCGGGGGGACCCAAGTTCGACAGATTTTTAGTTAAAAACTGCCATAACAGAAACATAAAAACGCAGTAATTTTTTTTATTCATTTACAATTTTTAAAAACCCGTTAGAGTTACATTAGAAATTTTATATTGTCTAGTCATTTTATGTCTCGTCTAGTCTAGTTAGTTCAGTCATCATGTGCTTTTTCAGATTGATTTTAAATTGGTCTCCAGTAAAAGTTTTCAAGTAGTAAGGTTAGTCGTTGTAGTGTTTAAGTCCATTATGTAGTATTTTTGACTGTCGTGTGTTTGTCTTTGCTTTTTCAATATGATAGTGTTGTTGTTGTCTGGTGTTATATTTGTGTATGTCAGCATTTTTTGCTAATATTATGTCGTCGTCTTATATGTTTTGCAGTGTTATTTTGTGCACAATTTTTATGGTCTCAATTTTAGTCAAGTAGTTTATGTCAAATTAATGTGTTTTTTTGTACAGTTCAGTCGTAGAGTTTAGGTAGAGTAGGTTGTATGTTAGTTTAAGTATTTTATTTTGTTGTCTTTGTATTCTTGTTATGTCTGTCTTGTTACCAGTTCCCCAGAATGCGATCATGTAACTCAATTTACGTTTGACATTTTTATGTAGTGTTATATATCGATTTTTTTGTGGTGCACACCTCAATGGCAGCTGTGGTAAAAAAAAATCTATCTGTTCCTCTGGATGTGAATTCTTACTTAAGAAGAAATGCGGTGACAGAGAAATTTTATGAATAGGTATTTGAAAGCAGTTTATCTGTCTCTATCTCGCAGATGCTTTTTCGATATTTACAATGAAAGCATCCACCCCTTTCCCGAAACTGTTCATAAAGACTTGAGTCAATATCAATTTTTTTTTTTTTTAAACTAATTAAGCGAAAATTTAATATTTCTTTACAATCAAACCGCGAAAATAACAAAACAAATAAACTTTAAAAACTTTCATTGTACCCCTCACTGCAGTTTTGTCAGTTTGTGATCAATCAAATACACACGGTCAGCACAATCACCCTTTTCTAATTTCCCAGTATTACAGTGGAGGAATACAGTGTTAGTTCTAAATTGAGACCGCGGCCGTACGCTCCAGATCCCGCATCGGAAAGGAAGAAGAACGTAGTAATACAAACAAATCAATCAAACGACACGAAACCCAAATACATATAGGAAACATTAGAATAATTTGCCCTATACAACATGCACTCAATCAACAGATCTATAACAAATCACAGTGGAAAATCAAATCATCAAGACACTACCGGCAAAATCCTAACACAGATCCTAACACGATCCCTATCGAACTCAGGCGAAATTACTTTTCTTCATAGTACTGAATTCCTCGCAAAAAACATTTTCCTAATACCAACAGTAGAAACAATCCTATGCAAAGACCTTAATCGTCCTAACAATCTCACAGACCTTAAAGCAGACGAAACGGGTCCTAGAGCATGGTCGGCGCGTGGTTCTCTTGAGTTAGTCTACTATTTAGATTTGTAATTTACCATTTCCCTTATATGGGACAAAAACAACACAGACGGACAAGAGTTCAGTTCAGACAACCAATGCTAGTACCCAAGTATGCATCCTTTTATCTTAAACTGATTTAGTACTCATGGTAGGCCTTTACCCAGTTCCTCCCATTTTTCTACCCATTCGCTGACAAAATGAAAAAATGCTTTGACGTTAGTTGGATTAGCCAATAAGCTTGGATTCCACATCGGCCTCGTCACCTCTGTCAAGCCATTTAGCATGTTTTCCCTTTCAGTATCTAAAATCGGGCAATGCCATAGGATATGTTCAGCCGTCTGACGGGGCTCCCCGCAAGTACATTCAGGATCTCTTACTAGTGCGAGGTCATATAGTTTTGACCTAAACTCACCATGTCCAGACAACATCTGGACAACACAGTGATCCAAGTTAATTTTTTTAAGGCTTAGTCTTTTTCGTATGTCCGGAAAAAATGTATGCGTCCAGCGCCCCGTCAGAGATGCATCCCACCTAATTTGCCACTCGTCAATAGTTTTTTCTGTTATTCTTTTTGTCAATGGTTTTAATCTACTACCCTCTCGGTGTTGAACACTGATGTCAAAATATGTAACCAACTCACCTTTTTTTAGTAGTTTCACCGCAACAGATTCCATTACCTCTAAGTCTGCCGGAAGTTCCCTTTTTCGTCTGTGTCCGCTTTTTCGATATTGTGCAAAAAAGACATCTGCACGTTTGACTTATTATGCCTAACTAAAGTCGACAAAACCCGAGGTTTCATTGTCTCGTTTTCTGTGGCACAAATCTGAATCGACTTTAAAAAAGTGTTTTAATGATTTTTTTTTATAGTGTGTGGTTATTTTAAAACTACTCTTGATGTTTGAATACGATACATCCGAAAATGTTTTTGAATAGTAATACGGCAATGGTTAATATCTACAGTGTGTAAAAAAATTACTTCTCTTGAGCCACAATCCAGGAATAAAATACGAGATACTTTTGTCTGAAGAAAAATTAGACTGCGTTTCTTTTTAAGTAAGTTGGTACATGTGGTAATATCACAACTACAAGTTCAGTTATTTAAGACGTAGTTGGGCGTAAAAATACCCGATTTTGTGTTTGGGCCTGGATTTAATACGTTTTTGTGTCTGCCTGTCTATTTTACAATGTCAAAGTACATATGTAAACGTCAAAAGAAGAAAATTTGTTTTTTGGTACCTACTCCTAGGGACTCAGGGGCCCTGAATCTCATAATGCGGCCCTGATTGTGTGTGTAGTAGATAAATCATGTTATGAATAAAATTAATTTATTAATATATTCCCAATGGGCATTTTCTAGGAAAGAATTTTACTTAATTTAATTAAATTTTATTTTAACAATTTTAGAAAATTATTATAAAAAAAGTAGAAAGACTCAATGGTATATGGTAGACTCTGTTGGAGTGGAAGCGGGAGAGAGGTGTTTATAATTGAATTTGATTCAGTGATCGCTTGAAAGAAGACAACGTTTTATCAAAGAAATCAAGACTTGTATGTTTGTTGGCAGGCCTTAGAATTCTAGGCATAGAGGAATGAAAACCATAATTAGTTCTATGGTTATCGGTATGAAAGAATAAGTTTTGTCTGAGGTGTCTAGTTGGAATATTTAATTTTATCGAGCTTAGTAGTTCAGGCGCATCAAAGAGTGGGTTGAAAATTTTAAATAGGACTAGAAGGTCGGATTTATTTCAACAGTCTTGAAGAGAAGATATACTAAAGGTAGTTTCTAACTCATTATACGTATATTGGTTTCTGGATAAGCCCAATCTCCAGCCTATCTTTCTCAAAAATCGATGTTGAACTGATTCAACATTCTTGATGTGAACATCATAACGTTCTCTTACTCTCGTTTTTGGCTCTTCGCGGACGACAACAAAATTCTCAAAATAATTCAAACTTTACAAAACTGCTTTCTTCTTCAATCAGACATTAACTCTTTTAACCGATGGTGTAAAATCAATAAATTAGAACTAAATATTTAAAAATTCAAAATAATGTCATTTCATAGAACAAAACAACCAATTTCCTTCGAGTACCTATTAGAAAACTCCAAAATTGATGTAGTCAAGTCCATCAGAGATTTAGGAGTTGTTTTGGACTATAAACTGACATACAACGGGCATAAAGATAATACAGTAAATAAATCCGTGGTCTGGTCTCCGTTCTATGTCAATCGCATAAATCACATTGAATCAGTGCAACATCGCTTGCTTCGAAAAATAGCGTGGATGCTCGGACTAGAGAGAGATAATTATTCTTATGCTGAAATAGAGTCAATGTTAAATATTTCTAGTCTACAAAAACGAAGAACTAATATTGACTCCATATATAGGTTCGGCATACTAAATGGTATAATCGATGTTCCATCATTACTGGGACAAGTAAAATTCAATATTCCGACTCGTAGATTGAGAAACAATGAAGTACTGTTCATCGATCAGCATAGAACAAACTATGGCCTAAATTCTCCACTGACCCGCCTTTGTCGTATTGTTAACTTAAGACAAGATCTGGACTTTTTTGGTTTAAGTTTACAACGATTTAAACGAGCACTAAATAAATAGTCCAGATCTTGTCTCGATGTCCCTTATGTTTGTCAATGCTTCTTTTTTTTTTTAATGTTATAAACTATTCTTTTATTGTAATATTTAAACTTTATTAATTGTATACATGCAGAATGTCCGTTAATAAATAAATAAATAAATGGAAACCAGATAACAGAGGAATACTCTAGGTGCGGGTGAACTAGGGAACAGAAGAGAGTTTTGAGAAGAAAATGCGAATGATCGGATCGAGTTTTTTCTATGTTAAAACCATAAGCACGTTGGAGTAATACAAAATCGTATGAAATGATACAAAATCGAATTATCAGCCCGTAAACAGAAAGAATCACATAAATTGAGGGTCATAAAAGCGATGGTAAAAATATGACATGAATCTAGACGAGGTTATCGCGTCATTAAGGCTCATAATAAAGGCAAGGATTTTATAGACCTGTATAGACAAAACTACAGGGAAACTAAGTACTGTTTTAGGATTTTCGATCTTATTGTATTTTACGCTGTTATTTATGTGTTTACGTATAAATCACCATTGATAAAACGCAATCGTTTTATTGTAGCTATCAATCAGTTGTTTTTATTTTTGTTTCGGTACAGTTTATAAACACCGAGAGTTATGTAGAAAACACATTTCCATTATCACGTATTTGGAAGAAAGCGGATGTTGTTTTATTTAGTTTCTCTTTAGAGACGTATTGTTATGGACGTATTTCTGGTTTTCCTTGTTTTTATTTGTTTTTCTTTTTTCTGAATAATTTCGGGTAATTTTTCTTTAGCTTATCAACTAAAATAGCTTATGTATCCCTTTGTAAATTCGTTCCTTTGAAGGTTTATATAAATGTCGAATATATAAGATATTATGTAAATTTTTCTACAATTTCACATATGTAAAATAATAAAAAACTATGGCCTTCGCTCTGACGTTGAAGTTTTTTTTTTAAATGCGCTTTTCTGGCTGTTGTTTGAGGCTATGTTTTTTGTAATTTGTATTTTTTTAATGCCATTTTTGTATCACAAGAAAGTTATTTTGTATTGTTGTTTAGTGAAAACATAGGGAAAAAAACCAAATAGGACAATAATGCTTATATGGTCATTTTGTTGCAATAGAGAGGAAAAACATCTTTGAGATGGGAATATGGAAGTCAAGGCATTTACAGGGCTTATGACCTGTCATTGGCTGGTTTAAGTGGCCATTTTACACACTGTGTATCATTCACCATTCTGCCTATGTTTTAGCATCAACGTTTCCTCAACACTTCCATGTGTTAATTTCTGTAATGTGGCCACTTAAACCAGTCGATGACAGATCATAAGTCGTGTAAATGCCTGGACTCCCATATTCCTTTCTCAAAGATGTTTTACCTCTCTGTTGCAACAAATTTAAATTTTATTGTTTGTCTAAATTTTTCAATTTAATAAAGTCAATAATATATTTTACTATACTTACTACTTTTTAACGACCAATGTATTATTTTTCCCATTTTTTAATACGATGCATTTATTATATTTCAACAAACGTAATCTGTTGTTGTAACTTGTGTTATTAAAATAAAACCGCAGATGTTCAAGAAAACTTAGTAAATTGTAAAGGTACGTATTTCAAAATCCATACAATATTATTCAAATATATGTGCGACCCAGATGTTCTGTATCTATTACCGTATTATTTCACTCTCTTTTCAATACGTGCCTCAAGTCTGACGATGTGATCATGCCTGACTTCAGGCATGGCTCATCTGTGGACAGTCTCTCTCCATCTGGAACGGTCTTGTGCTTTTTTGCAGGCATTCGTCAGTGATAATTCAGTGACCAAGCCACTCCATCTTGTCGGTTGACGTCTACGCGACCTTGTCCTTTCGACACTTCTCAGGAGGATAGTTTTCTCAAAACTTTCAGAATTGCCCCTGAAAATATAGCTTATTTGGCTTTATTTTTTATTTGGCTAATATAGCCTATTTGGCTGAAAATATAGCCGATTAGCCTATTTAGAAAATATAGCCAAATAACTGTAGGATTATTTTCTAGTACATGGATGTGACTTGTTTCTTTTACTAGAGTATATTTAATAATAAAGATTGTATGAGTTCAGGAAATTTTGTAAAATTGCTACAGAATATACATTATTATAAAGTTCATAATTAAACTCCCGTAAAATATTAAGAGCAAACTAATACACAATCCGACATCTCAATTAGTGTTCTTATCGCCCTTGATCCTATAAAACCGTTGTAAAATAACAATATCGAACATAAAAACAATTTTATGGATTCTGAGTTCCCGGGATCGAGATTGAGTTTAGTAAAAAAATCAGGGCATTTTATCGGGAACGGATTAGAGACGAGCGTTATAATGAAGAGAAATTTAACAAAGGCATTTTGCTTTAAAAATCATCGATATTTTCTGTTTTCGAGGGCGGCCAAGTACCGGGAAACGTAAAAGCAACAAAAAAACTTTACGACTCTTGTTTTAGTGTTTTACCCTGCCTTCCTCTTTTGCGGGGGAGGCGGGACATCACAGAACAAAACGGCCGCAGAATATTTTATAGTATTTCAATTACAGTTTTACAGCCTTGCCACCGTGCGCCATGTCTCCTCCGCGTGTATGCATATATAGAACAAGAGCGGGGAATCCAAACATGACACAATATTTTCCAATGATTGTGAAAGAAAAACATTTTTGTAATACTGTCTTATTTTTTTATGAATGCATGTTTTTTTACATGAAAAACATTAAATAGATTTTTTCATGAAAACAACGGTGTATACTAACGTGTTACATATATTATAACGATGTAAGATAAACGTTCTATTTACTTTTTTTTTGCTTTTCATCACACTACAGGAAAATCAGCAGGAAAAAATATTTAATCTGTAAAAAAACATTTATTGGATTTTTTTTAGTACATTTAATAACTTAGGATAAATCGACAACATAATATATTAGGTACGCAGTAAAATGTAAATTGTATTTAAGGAAAATAAAATTAAAGGTGTAGATTCAATGAAAAAATATAAATGTATTTTTTATAGCTTCATTAACTCCTTCCCATCTTAGCCGAATAAAAAATATTTTATTTCACATTTGATGTTTGAAAAACTTCAGAATCCCAAACAATTAGTCTACATAAAGTACAATACTTGACAAATATCTTTAATTTATTGAAATGACGAGGATATATTTTTTTAAATCTTCAAATGGACATTTTTACATCGGATTTGGAAAGTAAAATTAGCATAAATATGCTGGATTTTAGTACAAAAAACATTTGTCCTTACTATGCAAAGAATAAATTATTCAAATGATGCCAATCCAACAATAATTTCGTTTTACTGTATGAGAAAGAGCAAAAAAATAAAACTTTTAACGCTGTTTTTTGGCCGGTGTTTGTGTGAAAGGGACAAAAACTAAAGAAGAAATTAGTTAAATCAGTCGGTTATTGGTAGTAAGCGCGTTTAAGATTTATAATTTGTTTTGCTATAACAGGCCTAAATTGTATTTCAATTTTTATGAATTATTTAACATTTTGTTTCCATGTTTTTTTTCTAAATGTCTTTTTTCTAAACTTCAGCCTTTTGCTTGAAGTAACACGATGTTACATCACCGCGTATCCAGGAATTTTTTAGCACAGCCTTTTGAGACTTAATCAAAGTTTATTATGAAGTGTAATAATGCGGTTAAGAATGGTGAAGCAGTTTTCTAAATGCTGTCTTACTCGTGTTTTAGTACAAGAGAAAAAAATAAAATCATATGTGAGGATACTACTTGTAAACCCGGCAAAATCCAAAATCTTAAAAAAGTAAGATATTATATGAAACTTAATCAGAATACAATTTTAAACAATAATTATAACATTGTCAGTTAAAAATACGGCTTTATTTGTAATAATTGACTTAAATTTTCGGGTTTGTTGCAAACATGGCAACCTCTACATGAGTGTTGTGAAGTTAGAATGTATAATTTAAATTTATTATTTCACTACTGTTTCTTGACATAATCATGCTAATGTCACCACTGCTAACGTGTAAAACAATTACTGATTATAATAAAAAAATTAAGTTTAAAAAAAAGTCGATGTTAAGTTTTGTATCAGTTTATTGCGATTTGCTCAAAATAAAGAAAGATGGATTTTGCCGGGTTTGCAAATAGTACCCTCTTGTATCCTATAGGATACATTGCCAAGATAAGGAGTAATATTTGTTTTTTTTTTTTTGTGAAATGGGAGTTCTATGTTTCATCATTATCATTATAAAACTCTAATCCACCAATGATGGTGCTTAGGGTACTAATTTACAAAATTACATGCAGCGTATCTCGATCAAGTGTTACAATAAGGTATTGCGATCAGTCTTACGGTTTTGGTGCCAATCCAGGGATAATAAAATATTGCGGTGTACAATCACTTTTTATTGCAGTGTCTTAATATTTCTGTGCCTTGGGTCTCAAAGGGCTAGTATTGGATTTCATTTTTACTTGCCAATGTTTTGTAGACGATTAGTGCCAATATAAAAATACACGTAATTAACAAATTTATTGACACCCACACATGTGGTAGTATACTTTATTTACTCATAGTTTCAAACACCTCAAACAGTTAATTATAACGTCACAAAATAGCTGTAAAATTTATTTTCTGTAATGATGTGATAAACGACGTTAGCTTTTTTAGATCCAAGCCGCAAATGTCATGATTACCTTCTCCAAAATCGAACCCTGGACCTCAAACGTGGTTGGCAAACACGCAAAAACTACCTTATAAAACGAACTTATCCACAAGATATCATTTTTTAGGATATTAACCTGAGAGTGTCCATTGAGTTTAAGACACCCATCTAAAATTTTGGATCTTTTTCACTCTCAAAACTGTATTATTCTTCTGCCCGGACACTGACACAGGTTTGTTAAGAAGGATATTATTTTCACGTGAAAAGTTTGAATACGTAATTTAAACTTCAGATTATCTAGTAAGAATGAATGACGCTTTGATTTCCAAAAACCGTGTTGTACCGCAACCGCAAGTAATAATGTTTCTTAGTTCTACCGTTAGCATCTGGTTCAACATACATAAATAAATATGCTTCTTAATTTAGGTTGCTCGCTTTTGCTGTGGATATTTATGTTAATATATTTATTCTTCTTTTAGAGCGAGCTTGATGTCTGATGACAGAGTGTGTGCTCCTTTTAATATAAAACTCGAAATTTGATTGTTTCGTCGGCCTTGAGTCGGCGTCGCTTTCAATTTTCCATGGTGCGTGATGTGAAAACAGCGCACGTGTAGAGAATATTGCGCAATGACGTGAACAAAAACTGACGCCGTGAGGGTGGCACGCCCCCGCCTACTCGGGTCTACCCCTTTAATAAAGATCTCAACTTTACCTCTTGAATATAAGTTGCTGCGATGGTAATGTTATTTCAAACGAAAAAACGGCCAATGAAACGACAACGAATGTAAGAACACTTTTCAAAGGAACATGTTTAGACAAATATCGAGTTGCTGAGACCTCAAACCCTCCTATTGGATTGATTATTGTAACTTTTAAAACCTTTTTATTTATAAAAAAAACGCTCGATTTGACCCTAGTCTTTAAATTTGAATATTATTTTGACATACGAGTATAAAGTGATTTAGACTTGAGATTTTTTTAACAAACAAAATATTAGCTTTCCTATTTTTAGATATTACAATAAAATGCATACAGTGCGTTTGAATATTTAATAACCATATGTCAATGTGTTAGTAGTGCCTGTCAGTGAACCATTCTTATTCTTATTCTTAGAGGTGGGGGTCAGTGCTATTCAAGCTTCTGACGTCACTGCGATCTGTGAAGATCTATTGTGACGGGTCCCTGTGAATAGTTCTCGCCCTCCAAGTCCAGGTCTATAAAGAGCCTGGCTACTGTCTGGAAGGCGAGAGCTTACATTTTGTTTAATCTCCCCCTCCAACTCCAGATCCGTAGATCGGAATCAGGTAAGGGGCGAGCTTTTTAATATCCTTAGGTTTAACTAGTAGTCCCCTAAGGATGAGGCTCTTTTTATGATGGAAAACATTACATTTACATAGAAAGAGCAAAGGTGTTTTCTCATCTGCACTGCAGAATCTACATCTAAAAGTTTCAGAAAGGTTCATTCTAGCAAGGTGGATGTTTAATCTGCAGTGCCCTGGGCGGGCTCTAGTGGTAACCCTCATTTGATTTCTGCTTTTATTAGGTCAAAGGCACATTCGAATAATTTAAATTAGCACACATAAAACATGTGGCGCCTCCGTCATAAACAATCCTCAAGGACCTACCGAGGAGCGAAACCACGCAAGCGAACGCAGCTCGTTAAGTTACCAGCCTGCGGTTCGATACCCAGCCAGAAGTAGAGGGCGACAAGACCAAAGGCTATAAAAGGCGCGAAGTTCAAGGCCCGTCCTTCTCTCCTTGTCCGAAACTCAACTGCAGTGCTTCCTCACATAAAATTAGTCTTCTATAAAACACGTGTTAGATATAAATTCGAAGTAAGTTAGATTTTATTGAACGTGTAATAAAATATCTTTGTATTACACGCCAGTTTTCTTATAAAATAAATAGTGTTATCCATGTAAGTGAGCCGTTCTTATTTCTTGCGTGATAATATATATGTGAATCCTTTTCCCCGCCACCTTCTGAAAAAAACGTAGTAGGGTGTTGAGCGAGAGGCCATAAGGCACCGACGGGACCGATTGCAGGCTCCAGCAGGGACGCGAGGCCCCGAGCAGACGGATGCAGGTAAAAAGGAAGATTGCCTAATCCTACCTCACGCACACGCCTGTGCGTATAAAAGTTACACACAGCGTGTACAGAGAGACCCCGACAGGTAAGCCAAACGCCACAACCACCCACAAGAAGTTATTGAAAATTAAATGTGCTAAAGGCACCTTAAAGTACGTTTCTTCACATACGCGATACAGTGTTCAAGGTCGTGGATCATTATATCGGTTGAAAAAAAGCGATGTTCTTCTGTCAATAAACAAGTTACTCTTTTAAAATGTTCAATTTCGTGTATCCCGATTTTAATAGAATTAAGCTTTCGTATTTTCACTCCCCGTTTTTCTGTGAGTTGGGCAAATAATAAGGAGAGCCTTTGTCAGATATCGTCATTCTTCCGCATTACCGTATTGCAAACACGAATGGTAGCAAAAACTGTATTTACTTGTATCACTATAGATACCTCCATAACTATAAGATGTCATCATTGTATTATTATGTACATAATAATTCTGTACGTGTATTGTCAGTATATTCCTTAACGGCCTAACCGATTTATGTAAGGGTTTTTTTTTGCATAATGTTGAGCTTTGTGCTGCGCATGTTTGTAGATCTCAAAATCTTCAATCTATTTTTTTTTTTAAATTTTGGGAGCATAAATGTTTTGTTCATTTGTGCCTACCAGGGTTGGATTTGAAGAGAATGCATATGTATGAAAATTGGGAAGACGCTGTTTTTTTTTTGCATTTAAAACTGTTTGTTTGTATGTTTACAAACATCATTCGTTTTTTGTGGATCTTAATCAGATTCTTTCCTTGAATTCCTTATAATTTCTACCCATTTATTGTTTTTACTGGTTTTTGGTAATACTAAAATAATATTAGCTGTGATTCGATACATTTAAAAAATTAAGTGCACCCCTGTTGTCTAAAGAGCAGAATTTGAAATTTGCAAAAACAATTCTGTATTTAAAAAATATGTAATTAATATATTTATTCAACCTTGAAAATAATCTAGGTGCCTACTTAAATTCAATATTTGAATATTAATAATTTTCAGTTATGGAACTTAATCATAAACAAGTGCCTAGATATAAACTCATCAATGAAAATTATTTTTCCTTTAATCTGAAAAGTTTTTGCACGCATTTATAACACAATAAGGCATTTTTTTCAAATGTCAAAGGTTTTTAATTAAATGTCAAACTAATGTCAAAACCCGGCTGGCGGTTAAAAAATTACTAAATTCGCATTAGGCATGCGTTGAGTGTTTTAATTTTAGAGGGCTCAGGATAAAACGGTGTCTGGTTTTTCTTCATCACCGCGTATTCACGTATTTTCTCCCTTGATTACTGCACTAGATCAGTGATTTTCGAAGATTGTTAAAAACTTTTCTTTGCATAAGTCATGTGTTATATTTCAGATACGAGATATTGCACTCTTTTTTAAATATTACTTTGGCCAATGGTAAACCAAACAATAACGAAACGAAAATATAGAAATGTCAAACTCAACGTCAAATGTCACTTATTAGGTATATAGTTCATTGAAAACTCGAATACCGATTTTTTTTGCTGAACCAGCTAATAGCAGGCAATCCAACGTTCGGGTAGGACAACGTCTGTCGGGTCCGCTAGTATTGTTATATTATGTGATCATTATTGTTGTAAATTTGATTTTACATGGAAATAAGCCAGCAAATGTGCAAATAAAATTGTGTGAAAAGACAAATTAATTAATAAAATTCAAGAAAAAATTTAAAGCGAAAAAAATACGGTGGATTCTAGACCAATATTATTTTTTTGCGTGATGGCAGGGTTGCCAAATTTTTTGCCACAGTAAGCCACTGAGCATATTTTTATGATTCCTCCAATACTCTGAATAGCTTAATTTATAGTACTGTTTCCTTCACCTGTACCCATCCAGCACACATCCATTTAGTAAATGCACGTTTCCCTCGTTTCTTTATGGTTTCGCATACGCTGGCAATATTGCTCCTTCGGCAGCGGTATTGTTTTTCTTCGGATGAAATCCGAACTCAAAAAATTTTAAAACAGTTACGCATCCCGCCAAATTTCCATTTTCCTATTTCCGCCTAATGTCGCTGCGGTTCGGTACCGCCGCGGCGTCGGAACGGTCCTATTCAATATGTTTTTAGGCTCAGACAATAACCTGAGTAGAATCTCTGACTCAAGTTGAGCGTCTTCAGGGAAAATGCCGTATGTTGAATAATAAATGGTTTTTACCAATTTAGAGATATATGTTAGGTATACATTTAACACATTTTATAGTTATTTATCGCTTTTTCACTGATAATATTTAATACATTAAGTAAGTGGTCAGCATGTTATCAAATGTTAGTAAAATAATGGTTTTATTTTATTTATGATAAATAAAAAAATAAAAAAATAATTGTACAAAACCACCTACCGACTTTTCTATGCCTACCTTTTTTAAGATGTACCCGTCTCTTTAAGAAAAGTCTGTAAAGCGCTGGCAGTATCTGTCAAGTGGTTTTTATTTTTTACTGAGATAAAATAATTTAACAAAATAATCGGGTTTCTCCCTTTTTTTTATCCATATAAAAATATGCAACAAAAATCATCAAACGGTACATCGCTTAAATTATCATTTTAATTTATTTAAAAATATAACTCAAAAGATATTGCCTGTGCAACGACGGCTTCTGTAATATTTATAATGTTTTATCGGCAAGTTAGGCTTCAAAAACAAACCATTGTAAAAAAACTATTAATTTAACTTAATTAGTGTTCTGAAGAAGAGATGGGTGTGCACGTCTCGAAACTGGTACACTCGGAAAAGTCAGCAAATGGTTAAATGCAATTATTAACTAACATTTATATCGAGAAAAAAATAACGATAGCTGAAGTGGAATTAGGCGGGTCACGTTTCTCGGGTGTCGAAAGTTAGATGGACAAAAAATGTGATGGACTCTCTAGCCGACAACAGAACGCAGAAGCATAGGAAGGCCCCAGACCAGATGGTCAGACGACATCAGAAGAGTTGCAGGACCAAAATGGCAATGGGTGGCAGCTGACAAGGAATTGTGAAGGTCCAAAGAGAATGCCTTTGTTGAACACTGGACTCAAGAAGAAGGCTGAGTTAGTAAGTATATCGAGTTTTTCTTCAAACGGAAATTTGATAGAAAATTAAGAAAACATGTACGTGCTTGCGAATTCTTTTCTAAAAACGGTTTTTTATTTTTGTTTACGTGGACATCTATAAATTAATGTAGTTTTTATGTAGCAAATAAGTCAAACACATTTCATTCCAATTTTATTTAAACCTTTTGTGAGCAGACGGATAAAGAAAACTTATTATTCTGTATGTAGACTAGAACCTTAACTCTGAAAAAGCGTTTTTGACTCGATGGCCGCTCTTAGGTAAAAATCCTGAAAAAGAAAATCAAGTGGAGTAAAGTCTTACTCGTAGTATAATCGTCGGCGCTCTCTTGTTTAATCAAGTTGATTAAATAATACAGAATTTTGTTACTGAGCTGAAATGAAATGTATTGCTTTTTAGATCATTTTAAATACGTAACTAATTTAAATTGGTTTTTAAAAATGAATGTCACTTTTTTTGGCAGAAAATTTTTATTCATTTATTTATTTTTATTTAATCAAACGATTGATAAGAAGTGCACTATAAAAATTGTTTATCAAATTTTTGCCAAAGATTGCCTACGATCTTCTGATGGAGAAGTCTCGATATGTGATCGAAATACCAAAGCGCTCACTAGGGATGGCATTGCTCGGAACTGTTGGCGATGCTAAGATGGGGGTAACTTTGTATCGTTATGCGAAAATACTCACAGGAAATATGGAACATAACGCGGAATGAATTGAATGAAACATTTTCTTTACGCGTGCAGAAATATCAGAATATTCTGGGGACGTTTCATAAAAAATATGCCTCGAATTCGCTTTAAAGTCCAGGGGCGTGGAGGAAATAAACAAGCATTCTTCTGAATCCTGTTTTCTAATAACTTTTAACTTTTTACATTATGTGTGAAAACATACCACGAGTCACTGTGTGGTAACCTGAGGTTACCTTAAGTCAACCTTAGGTAATCTGAGGTCAGGAAATGATCGCCTGATAATCACTACGTCTTTGCATATTATAAAAATATTTAAAAACAATTTTTTTTTTAAAGAAATACTTTTACAATTTACTTAAATATTAAGTTTTAAAGGCCATTTGAATTTTAAAGACTTTTTTGTTGTAATTCTTTCTAGATTTTAAAAATCACTAGAATAGACCAGATCTCGTCTTGAGGTAGTATCATTTCTTTTTTTGTTCTAGGTGTAATTTTACTTATTTGTATTTTATCTAAATTATGCCTATCTGAATTATAAGGACATGTGTTTACCATTTTTTTAATGGTCCGTTAATAATTATTTAAATAACGATAGTTTTGTTTATTTTTTCAGTCAATGTTTTTTAAATAAAAGAACTTTGTTTTTAACCACAATTTTTTTATTTGTTTCCACTGGCTGGTTTCGAAGCAAAAGATGGATATGTTCTCATCATCACTGTTGGTGCATTGTCTGCGTGGCATGAGATGTTAGCGTAGTAGATTCACCATTTTTTTATTCTTAAAAGATTTTTTTTAAAATATTTATTCTGCTTTTGTAAGAAAATGTTTTTGGCGCATATATTGTTGTGCTATATTAAGTTATAAAGGTGCTAAATTTGTATTTTGGATATTCGTAGCACTAACTTTGTAGTTTATTGTTATATTATAAAAGAATAAATAAAATTAGTTTGTTTTATGAACCACTTATTTATTATCAAACAAACTCACATTGCCCTCTTTAGGGTTAAATAATGACTAAAAATAGTCAGTAGTCTTAATATAATCCTTAAGAGGGCAACGTGAGTTGCCGAAACTAGTCAGTTGTGATTATAAATAAGTGGTTGGTTGGTTAAATAAGTGGTACAAAGTGATTTTATTTATTCTTTTAAAATAGTTCTAAATTTGCTTTGTTTCTTTGTTGTTCTCAATACGTGTGTTTTTTTTAAAAATTTTAATATTATTTATTTCCCAAATAGAATTGCTGTAACTTCTGGGAATTTAATTCAATGTATTATACTTGTAAAAATATTTGTGTTTTATGATTAATAAAATAAATCAATTTTTTATTTTATTTTATTAAATGTTTTTATTCGTTTTTAAAGATAAAAAACATAACTTATTTTCAATTATGTGTAGAAACTGATAAAAAATACATTTGAAAAGATATTTGACTGCATAATTTTGTAATGTAATCTACTAGATTTGTTTTTTCTCTTTTTAGGATGCAATTTATCGTCCAATTGGGTTAAAGTACATACACATTTCCACCTGGATTCATGTTGCAGGCTGCAGATGAATTCCAGTGGAATCAGCGTCTACCTCCACGGTTCTACGATTCCACGATTCTTCAATTCCACAGTTCTGCAGTCACAAGTAATTGTATTAAAGTAAACTGCCGACCATTTCATCTCCTCTGCATTCCTCTCCTGATCAAACACAAAATAGTTGAACATGCAACTCTGTAAAAAATCTCAAGTTGAAATTACAGGCAAGAGTTGTTTCGAAATCTCTTTATTTGACTATCCGACATTTATCTAATAACATGCTTAAAATATTAATAAAGTACCTTCGTTCGTTTGATTTTTTTTTTATTATTAACGTTAGAGTAAAATACTTTTGTTTTTTCCTATTTATAGAAAACAAGCAAAAAAAATGCAAGTAAAATCACGTATTATTTTCTAATCATTTATTAAACATGATTTTTTTATTTGCGATAGTCGAGCGAAAGCACGTGTTTACATAACGATATATCAGCAATCAGATCAAAATAACAATGTGATAATTTATTTATTTTTATTCAATGTACTTTTTTACGCTGTCCACAGTGTAAAAGTCTTTTTAAATGTAGACATGAGATTATTGACAAAATATTGTTTGTTTTTCTTTAAAATAGATTTTTACATAGCAATTATAATGGTGAAATCCCAAAGGATTAAAACTTATTAATTTTAAAATATAAATATAACTTTACATCTGGTGTATGTAAATTAAATCATAATTTATTAATGTGTGCTAAATATGATGTAGGTTTCTGAAACTTAACAATTAAATTTAAAAAAATGTTGACGAATTGAGATATTTGGCTTATGTTTTCAAAAGTTTAATATTCATCCAAACACTAGCAGAATGATATATTTTGCCTTTGTACAGTCATCGCTTTTTTATGGAATATTTGGATCGGGAGAAGCCTATAATCATTTCAAGCCTTTAGAAACCTTACAATAACTAATTATTAAAATTATACTTCGAAAAAAAATGACCTTTTCTCTCTAACTAATTATTTTAGGAAGCTAAATTTTTGAAGCTTCTAGAAATTTATTTCCAGCAACGTCTTAAATATGTTTTTAGGTGCCAAAATTTATTTCCTAAAAAAATTCATATATCCAGTGAAAAATTGAATAGTTGACTTAAAATCCCTTACGTAAATCAAAACTCGGGCAACGACACTGCTCTTCTCTTTTCTCTTTTATATATATAATACATATCCGGATTTGTGCCGACGTTTCAGCTACCATTGCGGGAGCCATCTTAATGGTAAACTGACTGTTTTTGTAGAAAAAAATAAAAAATTACTAGTACTTAAACACACACTTTTTTCTGCAAAAACACTCAGTTTGCCCTGAAGATGGCTCCTGCAATGGTAGCTGAAACGTCGGAACAAATCCAACACACACGGTATCACCCAAAAAATAAACATATTGATAACAGTGACCATGAAAACCTTCGCACCTATTTATATAATACATAATAATAATAATTCATATAGCGCCATTTTTGTGAAAATCACCTCAAGGGCGCTGTACAATAAATAAATAAATCATCACATCTTGCAGCTACAAAGCGCAAGGATGGTTGGGATTCTAGTTTCTCGTTTTTAATTAAGATCAATAATTCAATTTATAACGAATATGAGCTTAATTATAGCACGTCTTGCAGCTACTGAGAGCATGGACGGTAAGAAATCTTGCCCCCAGTTTCACATTTAAAATTGACAAATAAATTTAGTGTATTTATGAAATTTTAAGAAAGTATGTGATAATAATAATTAAACGGAGTAAGATTACAGCACGTCTTGCAGCTACCAAGCGCATGGACGGTTGGAATTCTAGACCTCATTTACAATACTGTTCAATTCATTTCATAAGGACAACTTTATAGAGATAAATTATTTGCTTTTGTTTCGATTAAAATTTTTGTTAATTCTATGAATAAACAAAGCAGATTTAAAAAGCTTCTTTTTTAATAAATATCATGCACTTTTATAATTATTGATCATTTTTATTGACAAAAAATTATGTTCTAATATCAGAACTTTTTTTTTACTTTTTTAATATCCATTGTTTTCTTCCAGTAGCTTTTATTGAAATTTTAAATAAAATGTATATACACACGCCGAAGAAGATACTTAATTTCACCATCATTAAGCTGCTGAAAAGACAGTGCTGTTATTCAATCAGTAAAATTACAAACTTTGGCCAATACACCAATTTCCCCTTTTTATTCCACTCTAAACTCTAAAAATCTGGATTTTCTCAATCTTTGTCTATCTCAATTCAAACAAACAGTAAATGAATTAATACTCCAAATCTTATGTTTATGTTTTTTAATGTAATATCGAAACTTGATTAATTTCTTGTATTTTTTATTAATTAAAAACCTGACGAGATATAACACGATGTTTATCCTCATATTTTTTTTATTTATTATTATTATTCATTTGATTTATTTCACCTTTATGTATTCCTTTAAGGTTAAAAAATAAAAAATAGTTATAATAACAATAAGTAAACAAGTATTTAATACTGTTATTTAAATTTTCTTCGGTTTTTTTTTCATAAAACATACAGTAATACATAACAAGTATTAAAAACAAAGATTTGCAAACACGTAAGTGATAAAAACATTAAATGAGACAAAAAGTTAATAAATAATAAACCTAAGCGAGAAAAAAATGATTTTACAATTAACATTTGGGTTTCCCATAGAGGTAACAAATGAAATTACCAAATGTACACTCCGAGCCATCCATGCACACGTATATGATAGCATACATATACACACATGCATACGAACATATACACGCATCTACATATAAAACAAACAAAAACACATACATTACATGTGATGCATATACATGCGATGCATATACATAGCATAAACCACTCAAGATGTACACTAAGCAACTATCCAAAATAATCGACTCCATGTAAAAAAAAATCCATACAAATGCGACGTAGAGTTTGCAGTTCAAAAACAAAAGTAAGTTTATAAAAATCATTTAAGTTTTAACGGTTTTATTAATTATTGAAATATTTTAAATGGTATTTTCAAAAACGGAAACACGTTAAATCAATTTTATGCACTCGTACATTTAACTTCAGACAAGTTTAAAAATAGTAACTTTAAAATCTTCCTTACTCGATCTGTTTTTCGTTTTTAAGCAATCTATCGATAGGTTGAACAAACAACCAGTCCAAGGGTAAAATTCTGTCAAGCTATCATGAATCAAATTCGCGGCGGTAGTAACGGGAATCTTTGATAATTCCAACAGGCTACATTAATAAACATCACAAATCAAGCGACAATTCACAATTAAAGTGAGTTCTTCATTTTTATTGTGGTTTTATTTGCAGTTTTCTGTATTTATCAACTGTCATATAATGTGAATAAACATAAAAATATTAATGAACGTTTAAGATACTAAGTTATTCCATCAGCTGTAATGCAGTTAATTTCAAGGAAAATAAAAATTCTTTCTTACGAGAAAAAACGACACTGGTAAGTATGTTATAAATCGCTGCGGAACGTAGTTACAAATGGTTGTATCAAGCTAAAGAACAAATCCCTGCATTGTTCCGAACTAAAAAACAAACTCCATTAATAAACAGAGACCAAAGTCTTAATCTCCGTGTTGGCATTTTTCTCTGCGCCCGGACTATGCAGGCAGAGTGGAACTACTTGTTAAATGAGTCTGAAACTTATTTCGAGCTTTACTTAAAAACTTTCCAAAGGACAATCTCTCCTGAAGGGAAACTGAAAGAATAAATAATTGCCGCTAAATTATTCAGACTGGGAGGCATTTGAAAGCTTCGCGTTTAATTTTAAAGTACTTAGAATATGGATAATATTTGCTAAAATACGTTAATTCATTCGCTTTTTATCACTGTGGGTAAGGCATTACCATTGAGTACTCGAATTAAATTGTTATAAAAACTATCTTTAATTATTTAACACTCTTAAAACATATGCAATAAATAATGTGATCCGATCCGCTCGATTGCTAATATACGAGTAGAAAAAAGTTCCACTAAACACGCAGAATTATTATAGAATAGAAACTTTATTGTTAAAATATTTTTATTGGTATTTATTTATTCATTAAAAAAAAATACCGATTACTATAAAAATTTTAAGATACTCGTAAATACAAATGAAAAAACATACTATTTATAGTAAAAAATTAAACATGAATGTGAATTAGAGTATTTACCGATAATAATAAAAATTGAAGCATAAATACGATAATCATAAAAATTGAACCATACTCGTATATGAAATTGTACTATTTATTAACATATTACAACCGAGATGAAGAACATTTTAGAGATGGTAAAATCGAAGTCTGGGCTTTTGACCTGTCATTGGGTGGTTTTAGTGGCCGCTTTACACACGTTGGTCAATAAACAAATTATTAATTTAAAAAAAATATTATTTGTAATTTACCAAAACCCGTCAGGGTTATTTTAATATAGTGAATAAATGCGCGTAATTCGTACCTTTTATTCGTTTTTCAGATAGCAATAATTGAAATATTGAAACACAAAGTAGCACAAAGTATACTTTGTTTATTTAACTTTTCTTGTTTACATGAATATTTGATGAAATGATAGCGCTTCTGCCTTATTTCAGCAATTTTTAAAAAAAGGAGAAAAAGTACAAATTAGGACATGTAGTTTTAATTCGTACCGCACTATTCCTTATTCGTACTTCTTGAATCAACGACAAAGGTCAATTCTTTTTTTTACATATTTCAAAATTAATAATTGTCCACACCAGCACATAGGTCGTGAAACATCGGGTCCATTGGATCATTCTTTCTTTGATGTCTTCGTTGCATAAAATACAAAACCAGCTTTCCTTCCTCGGATCGAAGTTATCTGTTTTCTATTTCTTTGCATTGTTTCCAGTTGTTTTTTTTTTTTAAATATTGAATGAATTTTTTTAAATATTGTATGACCTTTCTCTTTTTATTTATACTCTTAAATGTGGCTTTCTCAACCTGGTTTTTATATGGAGTGGATGTAAGTACCTGTGCTGAGGATGTTCTTTCTAGCTGCATTCAACCAAAACAGTTAAACCAAACAAATAAGCGTCCACTTGAAATACATGTATGACTAGTTCTTTTTCTATTTTACGAGTCAAATATTTAGGTCTCTCTGCTTTTTCTTCCGTGTTCAGTTCTTCAAGATGACGCCTGAAAGTGGTTTTAGGTAAACAAAAAGACATATCATTTTTCTTCCACTTGAAATTTTTTTTTCCACTCATTTTCCTATTGACAATGAATACATGCCTTGATCAATGAAATTATGTAATCAAAAAAATATACCTCATAAAATCTGCACAGGCCTTGTACAGTTTTTCTAATCCGTACTGGTAAGAATTATGCGCTTTGCGTTGATACGGATTAGGAGCACAAGCTGGATTTTAATAAAATTGACATTGCTGTGACAACGCCACGGTACCGCGGGTCAAACTGTGACAAAAAAGTCTCAATGAGCAATTTCTAAAGGTGTATACTTCAATATACAATAAAAACTATTTATATTAATTTATTTGCTTACAAAAGTAACAAAGATATTAGTAAAAACGTTGCGAAAAACTTACTAATCGAATATTTTTCCCACGAACAATGACTCAGGGCAATATTTACTAAATTGCATAATGACGGACTGGCTAGTATGTTTTACAAACGTAAACGGCGCTACATGCCGCATGGTTTCTGAGATTAGATAATGGTACGAATTACGCGCTAGAGTTAAGCGCATTTCCCCAGTATGCAAGCCATGTTATGCCTCGTCTGGTGAGTGTTACCATGTGCTTCTAAATGTTGATTTTAAATAATTATTCGACATTACGAAAGAAAAAAGAAATGTCCTTCAGCGGTGATTTAAAAAATGCCACTGATGAAACATCTTCGAAAGTGTGGGGGAGATGTTTTCATAATACACAATTGTCATCGGAAGTTGTTGTGTCTTTTCGCTTATGTATTCGTTCCTCGCGAAATCAAAACACGTCTTTTTATTATTGATAGATACTTATATCAAAATAATTTAATTATTTTGGAAAAATAATTAGTAAACTACGGGTTAAAATTTTTAGTATATTTTTATTATTTTACATATTACAAATTAAATGGAAATTCTTTTATAGAAAGAAACATGAAAGTTCAGTCCTTATAAAGGCTTATGCTATATCACTGTGTAATAATCACTATGTGGCATTCATCATTCTGACATATAAATTCTTTAAATATTAAATCTGTTAACTCTTGCGAAGAAAAATAGCTAAAACCTTGATCGATGTCGGTGCGATTCATCTGACGGAATTATTTCAACTCCCATACAACACCTGTTTTTTTTTTTATTGCTCATACCAGTTAGTTTCATAAAAAATATTGTTAGTATGCCCAAATACTCCCATGATACACAATAAGAAACTGAAATAAAATAAATTCTCATAAGTATTGAAATATTTTGACGTGTAGCACCAGAATGTGAGCAAATGAAAAAAATGGATTTTATACCTTTGAAAATAGACGCACTATATCTGAACTATGTTATTAATATAAATTATTAAATAACAAAGTAGACTATTTTAACCTACTCTCCAAAATAAATATAAATATCCCCTTTTGCGTGACAAGAAATTAGCTACTATGCACAACACTCTTTCTATCGTTCTTGCTTAAACTATAATGCTTTTTTTTTCTATCTATTGATATATTTTACATGCCTTTTAATTTATTTAAAAATAAATTAAGACTCATTCTTTCTGGCTGCAATACGCTCGCACTTGCTGTTTAATGATGCTCACACTTTTACACACCTGAACACTTACTCCCACACAAATACACACAAACACAGCTTCATACTTACTTTCATACAAATACACACAAACACACCCTTTTGTTGTACCAAAATTTAATATGTAGAATTTTTATTTTGAAAAATTTCTGGTCTGTCTTTAAACCATATTCTTATTTTATCATTGTTGACTGTTTCTGTAAAACAAATAAATAATATGTGATGTAAGAATTCCACTTGCGTTTTTCGACCGGAATATTTGTTACCAAGTCTCTTTATTTGATCATTGTGGGCAATATTCTTATTTGGCAAGAGGCAAAAGGATATGAAGGTAATAAAGACAATAAAATAATATAAATGTTTATCTCGGCCGCAATAAAACCCGTTTCCACTTCACATTTTCTATTAAGTTGGACAGGATAATTCAAATCTGTTTTGCGTTATCCAGACATTTTTCCAGTTAATTACTTAGTTTTTTTACAAAAGTTTTTAAATTGAAAAAGTACTAAAATTTATTATTTATGATTTTTATTTAGAAACTTTGCTGGTCTGTCTGAAAATTTTGTCTTTATTATGTAATATTTGTTGCTGCATGTTTCTGTAAAATAAATAATACACGAAACAGACTGCATTTAGCCGTTGTGTACAAAGTTATTGATAAAATAAACATAACCTAATGATTTTTTTCAAAATCCTCGGTTAAGTTTTATTATTTTGATTTATTTGACCAACGAGCGCTTTAGTCTAAGTAGACGTCTTCGGGACTGGTTAAGCGTTTGCAACATATTTAATTTACATTAAATTTAAACTAAGTATTTTCAATGAAAGAACGTTGGGTAAGTATTTATATTTTAGGAACAGACAACATATTGTCGCCGTTCAGGCAAAAGTTACTAACCCTAAAAAAGTCAGTTTTGAGTTGGGTTGAGTTTACCATTCGAAGCGTAAAATTATATTTAAGAGGCAATCGTCACCAAAGTAACTTAGTTCGAAAAAAAAAAGTTATTAAAAATTATTAGTTTTTAGTGAAGCGTGACGATTGCTAAAGGCAGATTGAATTTGTTTTACAGTTAAAGCAAATTTTTATCATTTTTTAAGTATGATAGTTTTTAACCCAAAAACAC